>NC_041386.1:410409605-410411862 GCF_002162155.2 Triticum dicoccoides
CGCGCCACGGCCGCCGCCCCGTCGTCCTCTACACTGACCGGCCGGATCCCGCGTCTCCGGCGACCTTGACCTCAACTCCGGCGAGCTTCAAGTCCAACTCCGGCGTGCATCGGTTCCCGTGCCCGATCTGGATCTCAGATCCGAAATATCTCGGTTGACTTTCGCTCCCGAACCCTAATTTTTCGAGCATACTTTGACCAGTGATATCTCCGCATCTGTAGCTCCGTTTTGGACATATAGCATATCAAAATGTTCGTCTCGACGAGTACATCATTTCATTCTGCTGCATTATTTTCATTTGAGCTCATCTTGATGCCCAAAATGCTGTTTGAAGGAGGCTTCGTGAGTTAATTGTCAGATCTGCTAGTTCATCTTAGACTTTTGTCATTTTTGCCATGATTATTGTGTGCATGCTATGCCTGTGAGTCCTTCATATGTTTTGTTAAGCATTTTGTCTTCTTTCCAGAGGTGCAACCCATGCATTTTTAGGATGTGTGTGGTGACTTGTGCAAGCTTGCAAAGAGAGGCACCCGGGAAAGCTGTTTTCAGAGACTTAGTTGTTTTCACTAAGTCTGGGATTATTTAGTTCATGATGCCATATGTTTAGCTTGTTTCCTAGTGATCTGTGCCTCTTTTGAGGATGATCAGTAAAGGAGTTTTGTTAATCATGTTATGCTCTATCTATCCATGTCTTTGTTTGCAATTATGGAGCACCCTAGCTTGAGTCAATCGAGCTCTACTTTTGCTTCGTGGTGAATCTGGGCAGATCGTCAACTCGTTTGCGATTTTGCCGGCGTTGTTGTAGTTGATTCATGCATGCTATGCCATTGTTCTTGCCATGTCTAGCTAGTATTTTGTGCCTTCTTATTGGATGTATGCCTGCCTTGCCATGAATTGCACCGTGGTGAGTGCATCGAGCTCATTTACATGCCTTCGTGAGTTATATTTCAGCATGTCTCAGTTTTCACTAAGTCTGAAAACTGATTGTGTTTTAGCTATGTTCGTGTGCCCGTTAGTATATTTTGTGAACCCTTTTGGCCCCAGGTCACTTTGGGTCTTTTGCTAAGCTTGTTGAGTAGCTCCATGCCATGTTCTTACTTGTCTTAATCAGGTCATGTATCATGTTGTTTTGCTGCTCCGAAGAGGGCTTCATGATCTGAAATTTCAGACAAGTGTTAATTTCACTAAGTCTGGAATCTGTTTTGCATTTGCGTTTTTGCCATGCTTGTTTGAACCTCTTACTGGATGAATTGGCCGTAGCTTAGTGCTAGTCTTTTGTTAAGCATCTTGTGTGCATCCTTCCATGTATTTTGTTGTCGCGTTTGGTGGCTGTAGCATGTTCATCTCATTGCATTTAGATGCCTACTTGCTGTAAATCGCAGACCGGTGTCATTCTTAAAACGCTTGCCATTTCCAAACCGTAACTCCGATTCCGGCGTTCTTTATATCGTTTTCAAGCGATTTCATCTCATCTTAGAATTCCAAGTTGAGGCCAGGTTAATGCATTTCCTGTCATATCTTGCATTTTGCATCCCGCATCACATCCCGCATAGCATATCATCATTTCATCTTATTGCTTGGTCTTGCACGTGGTTGATTGTATCCTTGTTGCTTGTTTGTCTTGTTGGGTAGAGCCGGGAGACAAGTTCGCTACCGAGGAGCCCGTTGAGTTTTCTTGTGAGGATCCAGTCAACTCTGACAACTGTGCAGGCAAGATGATCATACCCTCGAAATCACTACTATCTTTGCTATGCTAGTTTGCTCGCTCTTGCCATGCCAATGCTACGATGCCTACCTTTTGCTTGTCAGCCTCCCAATTGCCATGTCAAACCTCTAACCCACCATGTCCTAGCAAACCGTTGATTGGCTGTGTTACCGCTTTGCTCAGCCCCTCTTATAGCGTTGCTAGTTGCAGGTCAAGATTGGAGGCCGTTCCTTGTTGGAACATCATTTATTTACTTGTTGGGATATCATTATATTGCTATGTTATCTTAATGCATCTATATACTTGGTAAAGGGTGGAAGGCTCGGCCTCTCGCCTAGTGTTTTGTTCCACTCTTGCCGCCCTAGTTTCCGTCATATCGGTGTTATGTTCCCGGATTTTGCGTTCCTTACGCGGTTGGGTTATAATGGGAACCCCTTGATATTTTGCCTTGATTAAAGCTTTTCCAGCAATGCCCAACATTGGTTTTACCATTCGCCACCTAGCCTTTTCTTTCCCTTGGGTTCTGCAGACTCAAGGGTCATCTTATTTTAA
>NC_041386.1:410412228-410419357 GCF_002162155.2 Triticum dicoccoides
GTCAGTGCTCCTCTGAGTGTTGGTCCCACCGAGCGATGTCCGAGGCTACCAGGGGCAACTCTGAGCTGGCTTACCCGACGTCTGGCTCATCTGAGTGTGCCCTGAGAAAGAGATATGTGCAGCTCCTATCGGGATTTGTCGACACATTCGGGCGGTGTTGCTGGTCTTGTTTTAACCTGTCGAAGTGTCTTGAGTTACCGAGATACCGAGTCTGATCGGAACGTCTTGGGAGGAGGTCTATTCCTTCGTTGACCATGAGAGTTTGTCATGGGCTAAGTTGGGACTCCCCTGCAGGGATTGAACTTTCGAAAGCCGTGCCCGCGGTTATGGGCAGATGGGAATTTGTTAATGTCCGGTTGTAGATAACTTGAACTAAACTTAATTAAAATGAATCAACTGTGTGTGTTACCGTGATGGCCCCTTCTCGGCGGAGTCCGGGAAGTGGACACGGTGTTGGAGTTATGCTTGCGCAGGCTGTTCCTCTAGATTCTCGCTCGCGCTTTGCCTCCTCTTCTCGCTCTCTTTTGCATATAAGTTAGCCACCACATATGCTAGTCGCTTGCTGCAGCTCCACATATACTTGCCTTATCCTTCCTATAAGCTTAAATAGTTTTGATCGCGAGGGTGCGAGATTGCTGAGTCCCTGTGGCTCACAGATACTATAACTCCAGATGCAGGTCCAGGTGATTCCGCTCCAGGTGACGACTACGAGCTCAAGTGGGAGTTCGACGAGGACTCTCAGCGTTACTACGTGTCTTTTCCTGATGATCAGTAGTGGTGCCATGTTGGTGTTCGATTCAGGGCCTTGTCGCATGTTGGGTTCTTTTCTATTTTGGCGCCGTAGTCGGGCCATGAGTGTTTGTCTGATGGATGTTATTTATGTACTCTGATGTGACGTGGCGAGTGTAAGCCAACTATGTATCTCCCCTTTTATTCTATATATTACATGGGTTGTTGTGATGATTTCCTAACTTGCGACATTGCTTTCAATGCGGTTATGTCTCTAAGTCGTGCCTCGACACGTGGGAGCTATAGCCGCATCGAGGGCATTACAAGTTGGTAATCAGAGCCTTCCCCGACCTTAGGAGCCCCATTGCTTGATCGTTTTTAGCAGCCGAGTTGTGTCTAGAAAAATGTTTTGAGTCACTTAGGAATTATATATCGGAGAGCTTAGGAATTCTTTTTACTTCCCAGTCTCCTCATCGCTCTGGTAAGGCATCCTGACGTAGAGTTTTAACTCTTCTCTTCTCAAATTTCACTAAATTTTTTTAGGATCACGCGAGTATTTTGGAATCGTTCTGATGGCTTATGATGAGAACATTGTCTTGGTGCCTCCTGTCAGGGGTTTAGTGGAAGTGTCCCGGGGAGTTGAGCTCTGAGGTGTTGTCATCATAATTTTATTGTTGCAATTCTGGAATACTTGAGATATGTTCGCCGACATCGAAAATCTCTTTTATGCAGTTCGTTGGTGAGATAACCTTGACGCCACCCAGTACTGGGGCGGGAGTTCGGGAGTATTGCCATAACTTGTATAACGGATGCTTTTCGAAGGTTGAGGTAGATGGTTTCCGAAGTTTTCTTGGTTATGTGTTGAAGGATGGATACAGATGGGTGTAGGAATTGCTAGTTTGGGTGAGATATTATGCTTCCCCTGTATCCCCAACACCTGATTGCATAACCGGAAAGGTTTGGGAGTTTCATAGGTGGGAATTCTAGTAGCTCTAGTTCTTCTTCCACGGATATTGGTTTGAGATTGGGATTTCTTACCGATTATTCGTTCTTGATCCGTACCTTGTTGATTTATTTCTCTACCTTAATTCTACGTGGCTTCTCAATTTATGGATATGTGACCATTTGAAGAGGAATGCATTCGTTCATTTTGTTCGGATGTGAAGACTATATGTTGCAATTTTCATTCTGTTGGTTTCAGCTTCAATTATCTGTCTATGTGCTAACGGTGGTTAACCTCTTCAGGATGGCTCCCGCTAAGAGCACCAGTCAGAACCAGAATCAAGATCTGCCACCGCCTCCACCTCCTCCAGAGGCATGGCAAGCTGTGATGGCCGCAACCAATGCAAACACTCAGCTAATCATGCAAATTCTCCAAGAGCACAATCAAGGCAGTCAAGGGAATCAAGGCAGCAATCAGAGTCACTTTGCTACACTCAACCAGTTCCTTGCTAACGGGCCAAAGACTTTCAGCAATTGTGTTGAGGCAACCGATGCTGACGATTGGCTTGTGGATCTGTGTAAGCATTTCGAGTGCAGTAACGTCGGGCCTGAGGACTTTGTCAAGTTCACTTCCTTCCAACTCAAAGATCAAGCTGCAGAATGGTTCCAGCAGTACAAGGACTCCAGAGGTGGACGTGTTATCACTTGGGATGATTTCCGTCGAGATTTCCGAGCTCATCATATTCCGCAGAGCGTGGTTGAAAGCAAGCGTGAGGAATTCCGCAATCTGAAGCAAGGCTCTTTGTCTGTCTATGACTACAACAAGTTGTTCCAGAAGCTCGCCCGCTTTGCCAAGCAGGACGTGCCTGATGAGAAGAGCATGATATATCAGTTCAGGGGTGGTCTCAGAGAAGATATTCAGCTCGCTCTTGTTCTCTTCGAGCCCTTGATATACGATGAGTTCTACAACATGGCACTAAAGCAAGAGGCTACTCAGTTGAGGTGTGATGCTTCCAGGAAGCGAGTCAGAGATGTTACTCCTTCTTCCTCTACTCAAGTGGCCAAGCAGCAGAAGTTTTGGCTTCCTCCTCCTCCGTTTCATCAGCCGTTTCAGCAGAAGAGCAAAGGTGGCAGTGGTTCTTCCCACCCACCCAACCCTGGCTTTCAGAACAAGACTTCGTCTCAAGCTCCAAGATCGAGTGCTCCGTATCACCGTCCGCTTTCAGAGGTCACGTGCAACAAGTGCCAACAGAAGGGTCACTATGCCGACAAGTGTTTCAACCAGAGGCGTCTTCCTCCTCCTCCTGTCAGATCGGCAAGTACAGCTGTGGTCAAGCATAACCCCAAGTCCGCCAAGGTCAATTTGATGAATGCAGCTCAGGCAGAGGACTCGTCAGATGTGATCATGGGTAACCTTCCTGTTAATGATATTCCGGCTAAAGTTCTTTTTGACACGGGTGCATTGCATTGTTTCATCTTGAGGCCATTTGTTTCTAAGCATGAGTTGCCTTTGCAAGATTTGCCTAGACAGTTATCTGTTGTTTCTCCGGGTAAATTCATGAATGCAAGCGCTATTGCCCCAGATGTTTCTATCACATTGGGCGATTACAAGTTTCTCTCTTCTCCGGTGGTTCTTGGTAACTCGGATATTGATCTTATTCTCGGAATGGATTGGCTTTCTAAGCACAAGGCTCAGCTTCATTGTGCAGCCAGACAGATTCAATTGACTCATTCGTCTGAGGATGTAATTGTCTTTGCCGCTCGTGATGATACTATCCGTCTGTTTTCTCTCAATGAGAAGGGTGAATTGGATGCCATCTCTCAAATTCCAGTCGTTTGCGAATATCAAGACGTCTTTCCAAAAGAGCTCCCAGGAATGCCTCTGCACCGGCCAGTTGAATTCGTTATTGAACTTGAGCCTGGCACGGAACCTGTGTGCAAGCGTCCTTACAAGCTCGGACCTGAAGAGTTGAAGGAGCTGAAGAAGCAACTCGATGAGCAAGAAAGCATGGGTCTCATCCGGCCTAGTTCTTCTCCGTGGGGTTGTGGTGTTCTTTTTGTGAAGAAGAAGGATGGAACGGACCGACTTTGTGTTGATTACCGTCCGGTGAACAAGAAGACCATCAAGAACAAATACCCACTTCCCAACATCAATGAGCTGTTCGAACAACTCAAAGGTGCCCAAGTATTCTCCAAGCTTGATCTTCGTATGGGTTATCACCAGATTCGCATTCGTGAAGAAGATATTCCCAAGACAGCATTCAGAACAAGCTTTGGTTCATATGAATACACTGTCATGTCTTTTGGCCTCGCCAACGCTCCTCCGACGTTCTCTCGCATGATGAATTTCATCTTCAACGCCTACACCAATGACTTCGTTTTGGTCTATCTCGACGACATTCTGGTTTTCTCCAAGAACAAGGAAGATCATGCCAAGCACTTGCATTTGGTGCTTGATAAGCTCAGGGAACATCAATTCTATGCCAAGTTCTCCAAGTGTGAATTTTGGCTCGATGAGGTTCTTTATCTTGGTCATATCATCTCTGCCAAGGGCATTTCCATGAATCCCGAGAAGGTGTCCGCAATTGTGAATTGGGAACCTCCTCAGAACATGAAGCAACTCCGCAGCTTTCTCGGTCTCGCAAGCTATTGCCGAAGATTCGTTGAAAACTTTTCCAAGATTGCGAAGCCTCTCTCTAGTCTTCTTCAGAAGCACGTCAAGTACGTTTGGTCTCTGGAGTGTGACATTGCTTTCAACACTTTGAAAGAGAAGTTGATCACTGCTCCAGTTCTGACTCCGCCTGATGAATCCAAGCCATACAAGGTCTTTTGTAATGCCTCTCTCCAAGGTATTGGCGCAGTATTGATGCAAGAGAAGAAAGTTGTTGCTTATACATCTCGCCAGTTGAAGCCTAATGAGAAAAACTACCCCACTCATGATCTCGAGTTGGCGGCAGTTGTGCATGCTCTGTTGACTTGGAGACATCTTCTTTTGGGAAGAAAAGTGGACATTTTCACTGATCACAAGAGTCTCAAGTACATCTTCACTCAGCCTAATCTCAACCTCAGCCAGACTCGATGGGTGGAAATGATTCAAGAGTATAATCCGAGTATTGAGTATACTCCAGGCAAGGCCAATGTGATTGCTGACGCTTTGAGCAGAAAGGCTTACTGCAACAGTCTGATTCTCAAGCCTTATCAACCCGAGCTTGGTGAAGCTTTCCGCAAACTTAATATGCAAGTTGTTCCTCAAGGTTTCCTCGCCAACCTTCAAGTCTCTCCAACCTTAGAAGACCATATTCGCCAAGCCCAGCTTCTTGATGCTATGGTGAAAAAGGTGAAGATTGGGATTGCCAAGAGTCAGTCCAA
The DNA here is from genome assembly GCF_002162155.2 of Triticum dicoccoides. Lineage (NCBI taxonomy): Eukaryota > Viridiplantae > Streptophyta > Magnoliopsida > Poales > Poaceae > Triticum > Triticum dicoccoides. The sequence goes on from NC_041386.1 coordinate 410,417,269, forward strand.
GTACAAGTGCTACCGCCTTGATGACAAGGACACTCTCTTCTTCGAGGATCGTATTGTTGTGCCCAAAGGTGACCTCCATAAAGTGATCATGAACGAGGCTCACAATTCTCTCCTCTCCATCCACCCTGGGAGCACGAAGATGTATCAGGACCTCAAGCAAGCTTATTGGTGGACTCGAATGAAGCGCGAAATCGCTCAATTCATGAATGAATGTGATGTCTGCAGAAGAGTGAAGGCAGAACACCAAAGGCCAGCAGGTCTCCTCCAACCTCTTGCCATTCCAGAATGGAAGTTTGACCACATTGAGATGGACTTCGTGACTGGGTTTCCAAAGTCTAAGCGTGGCAATGATGCTATATTTGTTGTCATCGACAAGCTCACCAAAGTGGCTCACTTTCTGCCTATCAAAGAGTCGATCACTGCAGCTCAATTGGCGGAACTCTATACCTCTCGCATTGTCTCTCTGCACGGTATTCCGAAAGTGATATCTTCAGACCGTGGCAGCATCTTTACCTCGAAGTTTTGGGATTCTTTTCAGAAGGCTATGGGCACTAACATCCGCTTCATCACTGCTTTCCATCCTCAAACAAGCGGTCAAGTCGAGCGTGTCAACCAGATTCTTGAAGATATGCTCAGGGCTTGTGTGATCTCCTTCGGCATGAAATGGGAGGATTGCCTTCCTTATGCTGAATTCTCCTATAACAACAGTTTTCAAGCAAGTTCGGGCAAGGCCCCTTTTGAAAATCTGTATGGCAGGAAGTGCCGTACCCCTCTCAACTGGTCTGAAATCGGTGAACGTCAGCTGCTGGGTAATGACTTAATCTCAGAAGCAGAAGAAATGTGCAAAGTCATTCGTGATAACCTCAAAGCAGCCCAATCCCGCCAGAAGAGCTACTATGATAGTAAGCATCGTGATTTGGCTTTTGAGATCAGAGATCATGTTTACTTCCGTGTCTCTCCGATGAAAGGTACTCGTCACTTCGGTATCAAAGGGAAGCTTTCCCCTAGATACGTGGGACCTTTCAAGATTGTCAGCAAGAGAGGTGACCTCGCCTATCGGCTCGAGCTTCCTTCAAACTTCGCAAATGTTCATGACGTGTTCCATGTCTCTCAGCTTCGAAAGTGCTTCAAGACTAATGACCGCACCGTCAACTTCGAGGACATTGAGCTCCCAGAAGATCTCTCCTATCGTGAGCACCCAGTTGCTATTCTTGAAGAGACTGAACGCAAGACTCGCAACAAGTCAATCAAATTTCTCAAAGTCAAGTGGTCACACCATTCCGACCGTGAAGCTACCTGGGAACGCGAGGATCACCTCCGTTCCGAGTACCCGGAGTTCTTTCAGTCCTAGATCTCGGGGCGAGATCTTTTCGTAGTGGTGGAGTGTTGTAACACCCCGAATGTAACTTTCCCAATTTGTACTCCAACTCTTGCCGTTTCCGGTGTTAAGTTATATTTATTTCTCGGGTTCGGGTCTTTGTCTCTGTGTGTTGTTTTCTTTGTCATGCATCTCATATCATGTCATCATGTGCATTGCATTTGCATACGTGTTCATCTCATGCATTCGAGCATTTTCCCCGTTGTCCGTTTTGCATTCCGGCGCTTCGTTCTCCTCCGGTGGCCATTTCTAGCTTTCTTTCGTGTGTGGGCATTAAACATTTCCGGATTGGACCGATACTTGCCAAGCGGCCTTGATTTACTACCGGTAGACCGCCTGTCAAGTTTTGTATCATTTGGACTTCGTTTGATACTCCAACGGTTAACCGAGGGACCGAAAAGGCCTCGTGTGTGTTGCAGCCCAACACCCCTCCAATTTGGTCCAAAACCCACCAAACTCTGCTCCATGTCCTAGAGCATTCGATCAAGATCGCGTGGCCTAAAACCGCACCTCATTTGGACTCTCCTAGCTCCACTTATGCCTATATATACACCCCTCCGTTTTCGGATCTCTCCCTCTCCCCGAAACCCTAGCTAAAAAAAAACAGATCCGCGCCGACGGACATGTCCGGAGCCTAGCCGGACATGTCCGCCGCCGCCCCGCAGCCACCCGCGTCACGACACGTGGCACCGGCCACACCCGCCGCCGCCG
>NC_041386.1:410419624-410436284 GCF_002162155.2 Triticum dicoccoides
CCGCCGCCGGCGGCCTCGGGAAGCGCGCCACGGCCGCCGCCCCGTCGTCCTCTACACTGACCGGCCGGATCCCGCGTCTCCGGCGACCTTGACCTCAACTCCGGCGAGCTTCAAGTCCAACTCCGGTGTGCATCGGTTCCCGTGCCCGATCTGGATCTCAGATCCGAAATATCTCGGTTGACTTTCGCTCCCGAACCCTAATTTTTCGAGCATACTTTGACCAGTGATATCTCCGCATCCGTAGCTCCGTTTTGGACATATAGCATATCAAAATGTTCGTCTCGACGAGTACATCATTTCATTCCGTTGCATTATTTTCATTTGAGCTCATCTTGATGCCCAAAATGCTGTTAGAAGGAGGCTTCGTGAGTTAATTGTCAGATCTGCTAGTTCATCTTAGACTTTTGTCATTTTTGCCATGATTATTGTGTGCATGCTATGCCTGTGAGTCCTTCATATATTTTGTTAAGCATTTTGTCTTCTTTCCAGAGGTGCAACCCATGAATTTTTAGGATGTGTGTGGTGACTTGTGCAAGCTTGCAAAGAGAGGCACCCGGGAAAGCTGTTTTCAGAGACTTAGTTGTTTTCACTAAGTATGGGATTATTTAGTTCATGATGCCATATGTTCAGCTTGTTTCCTAGTGATCTGTGCCTCTTTTGAGGATGATCAGTAAAGGAGTTTTGTTAATCATGTTATGCTCTATCTATCCATGTCTTTGTTTGCAATTATGGAGCACCCTAGCTTGAGCCAATCAAGCTCTACTTTTGCTTCGTGGTGAATCTGGGCAGATCGTCAACTCGTTTGCGATTTTGACGGCGTTGTTGTAGTTGATCCGTGCATGCTACGCCATTGTTCTTGCCATGTCTAGCTAGTATTTTGTGCCTTCTTATTGGATGTATGCCCGCCTTGCCATGAATTGCACCGTGGTGAGTGCATCGAGCTCGTTTACATGCCTTCGTGAGTTATATTTCAGCATGTCTCAGTTTTCACTAAGTCTGAAAACTGATTGTGTTTTAGCTATGTTCGTGTGCCCGTTAGTATATTTTGTGAACCCTTTTGGCCCCAGGTCACTTTGTGTATTTTGTTAAGCTTGTTAAGTAGCTCCATGCCATGTTCTTACTTGTCTTAATCAGGTCATGTATCATGTTGTTTTGCTGCTCCGAAGAGGGCTTCGTGATCTGAAATTTCAGACAAGTGTTAATTTCACTAAGTCTGGAATCTGTTTTGCATTTGCGTTTTTGCCATGCTTGTTTGAACCTCTTAATGGATGAATTGGCCGTAGCTCAGTGCTAGTCTTTTGTTAAGCATCTTGTGTGCATCCCTTCCATGTATTTTGTTGTCATGTTTGGTGGCTGTAGCATGTTCATCTCATTGCATTTAGATGCCTACTTGCTGTAAATCGCAGACCGGTGTCATTCTTAAAACGCTTGCCATTTCCAAACCATAACTCCGATTCCGGCGTTCTTTATATCGTTTTCAAGCGATTTCATCTCATCTTTCCAGTGACACCCTTGGAATTCCAATTTAAGGCAAGGTTAATGCATTTCCTGTCATATCTTGCATTTTGCATCCCGCATCGCATCCCGCATAGCATATCATCATTTCATCTTATTGCTTGGTCTTGCACGTGGTTGATTGTATCCTTGTTGCTTGTTTGTCTTGTTGGGTAGAGCCGGGAGACGAGTTCGCTACCGAGGAGCCCGTTGAGTTTGCTTGTGAGGATCCAGTCAACTCTGACAACTGTGCAGGCAAGATGATCATACCCTCGAAATCACTACTATCTTTGTTATGCTAGTTTGCTCGCTCTTGCCATGCCAATGCTACGATGCCTACCTTTTGCTTGTCAGCCTCCCAATTGCCATGTCAAACCTCTAACCCACCATGTCCTAGCAAACCATTGATTGGATGTGTTACCGCTTTGCTCAGCCCCTCTTATAGCGTTGCTAGTTGCCGGTCAAGATTGGAGGCCGTTCGTTGTTGGAACATCATTTATTTACTTGTCGGGATATCATTATATTGCTATGTTATCTTAATGCATCTATATACTTGGTAAAGGGTGGAAGGCTCGGCCTCTCGCCTAGTGTTTTGTTCCACTCTTGCCGCCCTAGTTTCCGTCATATCGGTGTTATGTTCCCGGATTTTGCGTTCCTTACGCGGTTGGGTTATAATGGGAACCCCTTGATATTTTGCCTTGATTAAAGCTTTTCCAGCAATGCCCAACATTGGTTTTACCATTCACCACCTAGCCCCTTTTCTTTCCCTTGGGTTCTGTAGACTCAAGGGTCATCTTATTTTACCCCCCGGGCCAGTGCTCCTCTGAGTGTTGGTCCCACCGAGCGATGTCCGAGGCTACCAGGGGTAACTCTGGGCTGGCTTACCCGACGTCTGGCTCATCTGAGTGTGCCCTGAGAAAGAGATATGTGCAGCTCCTATCGGGATTTGTCGGCACATTCGGGCGGTGTTGCAGGTCTTGTTTTAACCTGTCGAAGTGTCTTGAGTTACCGAGATACCGAGTCTGATCGGAACGTCTTGGGAGGAGGTCTATTCCTTTGTTGACCGTGAGAGCTTGTCATGGGCTAAGTTGGGACTCCCCTGCAGGGATTGAACTTTCGAAAGCCGTGCCCGCGGTTATGGGCAGATGGGAATTTGTTAATGTCCGGTTGTAGATAACTTGAACCAAACTTAATTAAAATGAATCAACTGTGTGTGTTACCGTGATGGACCCTTCTCGGCGGAGTCCGGGAAGTGGACACGGTGTTGGAGTTATGCTTGCGCAGGCTGTTCCTCTAGATTCTCGCTCGCGCTTTGCCTCCTCTTCTCGCTCTCTTTTGCGTATAAGTTAGCCACCACATATGCTAGTCGCTTGCTGCAGCTCCACATATACTTGCCTTATCCTTCCTATAAGCTTAAATAGTTTTGATCGCGAGGGTGCGAGATTGTTGAGTCCCTGTGGCTCACAGATACTATAACTCCAGATGCAGGTCCAAGTGATTCCGCTCCAGGTGACGAGTATGAGCTCAAGTGGGAGTTCGACGAGGAATCTCAGCGTTACTACGTGTCTTTTCCTGATGATCAGTAGTGGTGCCTAGTTGGGGTTCGATTCAGGGCCTTGTCGCATGTTGGGTTCTTTTCTATTTTGGCGCCGTAGTCGGGCCATGAGTGTTTTTCTGATGGATGTTATTTATGTACTCTGATGTGACGTGGCGAGTGTAAGCCAACTATGTATCTCCCCTTTTATTCTATATATTACATGGGATGTTGTGATGATTTCCTAACTTGCGACATTGCTTTCAATGCGGTTATGTCTCTAAGTCGTGCCTCGACACGTGGGAGCTATAGCCGCATCGAGGGCGTTACACCACACTAGCAACTGATAAGGGTACTCCTCTTCCCTTATTGGTGCAAATCTTACGTGTATGCTTGCACGGTATTCATCCCACAGAAGACACTAGTTGACCGCTTCTTCTTGATACTAGATGTTCCTAGTAACTCATGATGCACAAGGTTTCTCCTCATATAATATTTCACCTTAGCTAGAGGTATGTCGCCTCCCTGAATTTCAATTCCTGGTCAGTTGATTCCCAATTAACGGAAGCATTCCCCGGCGTAATAGGCGCTAGTCCGCCTATTGCACCGGGGAAGCAGCGCCTCGGTGTTTATCTTAGGGGCGTGTGGGGCCTAGAGCTACTGGCACTCGATTTGGATGTCGGCCAGGATTAAAGGGATGGCCTGGGGGCGCTGCCAAGCACGGCGGTTGTGTAAGGTCGAGGGGAGGGCGGGGCGGCGGAGGCAGGGGTTTGGGCCGGTGGTCGCTGGCGGTTCGATAAAGATCGTCAAGAGTGACTGGCGGGAGGTAGACGAAGGCCACCTGCCCGTTCCTTATAGATCGGACGGTTCATTAAAAAAATCAACTAACCTATTTATTTTTAGTCGACTGTTATCTTGATATGACCACATGTGGTGGTGTGCTAGAGGAGTACCTGCATTTCCTATGCTCATATATTACAAAATCATACGGAGTAGAATCTAATTTTGTTTGCCATGCAATGTTGTAGAGCTATCATATGTCTCCTGTCATTTATTTTTCAGCCACCTACTATCTGCTACTTTTTATAGTGCACTAGTTCTGCACACACTTCACCCATACTCTCACTATTGAGTTTTTATGCAAGGGTATTTCAGAGTCTGCCTCGAGAGAAGCAGAAAAGAAAAGAGGGAAGTTGCTCATGCTTTCTACACAGGTAAGCACGGCACGTTACAACGCTATAAAGGGTGTAGTGTCAGCAGATGGAGACGGTAAACGTAGCTCTGGAGTTGATGACCTCGCTCGCAATGAACCACCATCCCAGGTGCTTTCTTTAACTTCGCGGTGTCATATGTGGTTGCATGTTCCATATGGTGTCTAGCTTGTATTCAAAAGGCCGTAGTCGCTCTTTATTAAGATAAGGAAAGATATTTTTTACATGAACCACCATCCCGTGAGCACCAGAAGACAAATAACTAGTCAGGGCACTGGCCGAGCCAGTGACAAGCCCAGCAAAGACAGGCATCACCTGGAAGCCAACTAAAAAGCCGCGATGGTGGCAAAGCAGCCCGCCTCCCACCAGGCTCTCAGGTCCTAGATGATCATTCTCACCTCCAGCCGGATGTCTAGCTTGTATTGCTTCCAATTTGGTTAAATTGCATCTGCTTAGCTTACACATTATACCTTTGAGTATGACATGCCTTTTTGTTTTTGGTACATACTAGTACATCTTTGTATTAACCATGTTCTTACATCAAACTAATGTTCTTGTGTATCCCTCATCAATCACCTATGATGAGGCAGTCAGGCAAGGGACTACTCATTTAAAGAGTGCAGCGTCAGCCTCCCGACATGATTCTCAAGAAACAACAAGGCTAGATGAAGATAGTGAACGTATCTTTGTAGTTGATTACCGCATTTCCCCTACACTAGCATCGGAGGTGCTTCCTATAACTTGGCAGCGTGATATGTGGTTTCATGTTGCATATGGTGTCTAGATTGTAATTCTTCCAATCTGGTTAAACTCCATGTGCTATTCTGCTTAGCTTATACATTATACCTGTTAATCTGACATGCCTTCTTGTATTTAGTACATAGTACATCTGTCTGTTAAGCATGCCCTTACATAAAACTATTGTTTTTTTTATCCCGCGTCAATCAATATGACGAGACACCATTAGTATATGTAGTGTGATATTAGTTGCATCTTTCATATGATTTATAGCATGCGCTGCTTCTAATTTGTTGAAATTCCATTTATGATGGGACGCTTTTAACTTGGTAGAGTCATATTGGTTGCATCTTTCATGTGGTGTCTAGATTGCATTGCTTCTTATTTGTTGGAATGGTTTTTGCTCAGTTTACACAAACAATTGTGAACATGCCATGCCGTCCTGTTTTTCGTACATATTCCATCCTGGTATCTTATGTTTGCCTTACATCAAATTAGTGATTGCCAGTATCATGCATGAATGAGTTCTGAAGAGAGAATTTTATTGCTTTTTCTTGTCGGTTTTACTTGACAATTCAAAATCAATAAAGCGGAAGGAAGTTAGCAAGGCAGCGGATAAAGGTGCTCCTTCCAAACAGAGGGCCTCCACAGTTTCTACTCCTCCATCCCCCGAAGATGATTTCTAAGACAACACATGCATAGACACTCAACATAGCTGTGTTTATGATGAGCACATCTCCCCTAGTGCACCATCATCGGTGCTCCCTCTAACTTGGCACTGTTATATGAGGTTGCATGTTATGTGTGATGTCTAGCTTGTATTGCTTCTAGTTTTGTTGAATTCCATCTGCTTACTTTACGCATTATACTTGAATAAGACACGTTTTCCTTTTTCTAGAACATACAATATCTGTCTATCACACCATGTTCTTACATCAAATTACTACTGTTGTGTAACCTACAACAATCACTTATCATAAGACATGTTTGACTTTGGAGTGTGATATAGGTTACATCTCGCATTCTTTTCTAGCTTGTACTACTAATTTGTTCAAATGGCACTTATGACGAGACAGTTTTAACTTGGTAGAGTGATATTCGTTGCATCTTTCATATGGTGTCTAGCTTTCATTTCTTCTAATTTGTTGAGATGCCTTCTCCTTAGTTTACACATCATAAGCTGTGAATATGCAATGGCACTAATGACGGGAGACCTCTAACTTGGTAGTGTGTTGTTGTTTGCATCTTGCATATGATTTATTTCTTGTACTGCTTCACATTTGTTTAAATGCCATTTATGATGAGACACTGTTAACTTGGCAGAGCAAAATTTGTAGCATATTTCATATGGTGTCTACCTTCCATTGCATTTCTTCTAATTTAGTGAAATGTCTTCTTCTTAGTTTACACATCATAGTTCTGGTTATCTCTTCTATCCTGTTTTTCGTACATATTACATCCTCCTATCATGTGGTTGTCTAACATCAAAGTTCATTTCGTCTGTATCACACATCAATTTGTTCTGAAGAACTAAATTGTTATTCATTTTTCTTGTCGGCTTGACTTAACATGGCACAGAGAAGGAGGAAGAAACATAGAATGACAGGGAACGGGAACCGGAAGAATCCTGTAGATTCTGATGGTACTGATGGTGCAATAGAAGGTCAAAGTCCAACAGAAAATTATACAAACAGGGTATCCCATGCTACACGAGCTATAGAAAAAGCCAAACAAAAACAAATGGCTGCCACCAAACAAGTAGACACAACCCTAGTTCTTGCAACACCATCCACAGTACTACCGGCTGCACGAGTTACTCGTGCGGCAACTGAGCTAGCAGCACGTTCCTAAGCTCCCTTGCCACCTGACACTACTTCCCAAGCACTCTTGACACAAGACGAGTTGGCAAGATCAGATGAACCTTGTGAGCTTCAACAGCAAGAAGGTATTTGCCAGAGTCAAGTTACAGTTGCATGCTTCTTTATATGTAGTCTCACAGTTAGATATACACTAACACTTCCTATGTTCATTTTTGGACTAGCACCTAGGCGCAAGAGGAAACAAACATCAGGGATAATGCTTGATAGGTTAACTAAATCTAGAGTAGGAAGAATGGAGATCCGTTTTGAGGCAGGTTTAAAAAGGCCACGTGATGCTACAGAGTCAGCCAAGTTAGTATCAGAGGCAGCAGTTGCCATTAGGTGTCATGTACATATCCTCCCAACATGGATTCAGTATAGGAATGACAAAGACGAAACCCAATTCAACACCTTCCTCGACCATTTATCTGTAAGTATGGTTATGTATGGAAAATAGTAATATCGTCTTGCTCTGTCCCATACTTTCTAGGTTGTTGATAATGAGACTCCCATAATTTTCAACATATGAGGTTCAAGTTGGATAGCCAAGATGATGCAACTAGACAAGCTTGCACCCATGTTTTCAAGTCTGCTCTGCGACAGTATCGATATAACTTGAGGAAAACTCACTTTGAAGGCAAGGCTAACAGTGAACTTTCCCAAACATCTCCAGTGGAAAATATATCGGATGAACACTGGAGGGGCCTCGTTAAACACTGGTCTAATCCGAAGTATCAGGTACATTATATATATATATATATGATCAGATCACATGTTGAAGTCCTATTACACATGTTCCACACAAATCTATCTTCTTGTAGGTGAACTGTTCAAAGAGCAAGGCCAACCGTACGAAAGTGAAATTCGCGGTACCATATTATCAGATCTATATTGACTTGTTCCAAATGCAGAGGAAAGTCCGCAAGGACCAAAAAGTACCTGAACCAAATGCTGTGGAAATCTTCAAGGACTGTCACACCAGCAAGAAGGGCATGACTACACAAGTCAAAGCCGCTGTTGTAAGTCCTTAATCCTCATGCCTTTAACTACTACTTACTCTAACTTGTGCCTTGAACTACATGGTTTGCAGCCAATGTCTATTACTCTTTTCAATTTTATACACAATTTTTCTTAGCGTATCATTGCACCTTACAAGGCTTAAAAGAGCGGAGTGATGTTCCTTTGATCTTGACCTGTAATCTAGTTCCGTGCTACACTTGCCCACACGACGTTACAATTGCTTGTTTGTCTGTTCTCAGTTTTTTTGTGATATGAATGATGTCATACTATGCTTATCGTATTATAAACTTCGTCTCTTTATCCTTATCCCTCAATACAATGTGAAGAAATCGACAATACATTAGCGATGGTACATGGTCATATGTTTGGAACCTGGTTTTATTATGTACTTTGCAATAAAATACAACTAATACTTTACATGGTTTCACCAGAATAAGTTCTGTATATAGACCAAAGATATTTTGTTTGGTTTTGCTGCCTCCTTAATATCTTCTGTTCTGGTACTACTAATGTAAAACCTCAACTTTTCAGCGAGCTATGGAAAAAATGGTGGACAGCCACCTTCTGAAGGTGGCGAGGCAACTATAACCGCAATGTCAGCTCTTGCTGCAGTGGGTCAGTACTTGTCGACTAACAGTGCCAAAAGCACGTTCCTGCGTAATACTGGGTTGGTTGTTACGGCAAACTCATCCAAACTGCCTCTTGATCAAGATATGCAAGCTCAAAACAATGTTGTATCTATGCTCCAGACACAAGTCCATTCCCTTACAGAGACCCTTTGTGAAACAAGGAGAGACATTGTTCGATGTTGTCAAGATATGCATGGTTTTGAAACCAGACTATCAGACATTTGCTATGTTGTTTAGGAGCCTGGGAGAACTGCAGGCGAAGGTTATGGTGCTCCATCGGACAATACAACATGAAAACGTAACAGTTAGGTCAAATGAACTGAGCTTCTGAACTTCTGGTGGTGCATTTATCTGCTAGACTGTTAACTTTTATGCCAACCTTCCTTTTGTTTTATAGTTGTAATTTGTTTTGGTGCGATACAAAATTTGTTCTTAACGTGCATCCACCGGCTGAAGAAAAAAGCAAGCCATTTTTGTATAGTGTAGGGTGTTCCCTATATTTGCACTAGTGGCGAACTCATATGCCCACCGGCTGTAGTTAACATGGGCCTCCTACGGGCCGTAGAAACAATGGGCCTTCTAAGGGTTGTAGAAACAATGGGCCTTCTACGTGGCGTAGAAACAATGGGCCTTATACGGGCCGTAGACACAATGGGCCTTCTATGGGCCGTATCATCAATGGGCCTTCTACGGGCCGTATGATCGGTTGGCCAAACATGGGCCAATAACAGACCACATTATGGCCGTAAATGGGCTAGAGTTGAAATCGTCCATTCATGGGCCGACCATAACGGTCCATCGTTAATCAGCCGTATTTGATAACGCTATGAAAATGACCCAACGTATTAACGGGCCACAAACGGGCCGACTATAACCACGGGATGAATTTGGCCCACAAGCAGAAAATGACAGTAACGGGCCATAAGTAAATGAATGCTGGAAATGAGCCCAAGAATAAATGGGCCCTGAGAAGGCCGAAAGATAACATGGGTTGGAAACGGCCCAACGGAATAATGTGCTGTTATTGCATATAAAGGGATACACTGTTCATTACGGGCCAGTTTCACCATGTGTCGTTAATGGGTATAAAGTGATACATTGTTCATTACGGACCAGTTTTACCACGGGCCGTTAACGGGCCAGGAATAATAAGGGCCTCATATGGGCCGGAAGTTAAAACGGGCTGGAATTATATTTGACAGCCTAGATGACGCTACTAGGCCTAATTCGGATAGGCTGTAAACGGGCCCTGGGTTAGCGGGCTGTAAATGGGCTATATGCGAACATGCCGTTAACAGGCTTGCCGTGGGCCGGCCCGCCACCTTTTGACCAAGTCAAATGGGCCGGCCTTTTCATAGGAATGGGCCTCTGTTGGGCCGTGCCACGTGTCGACGTGTCATAGGCGCTTTGGGTCCAATGAGTGGATGACATCTGTCCCAACGGTGAGCCGACACGTGTTTTCTCTAGCCAATGATGATTTTACACGTGGAAAATCCCCATTGGTCGGGGCTGTTAATGGGTTATCGGATCCAAAACCGGACCCGATAGCTTAACAGCGTTCCGTTACGGTGGATGCCATGTGTCGGTCACCCTCGACGAGAGCACTTCTGTGACGCGCGATTTATGGTCATGGAAGTGGACACTTCTGTGATGATAATTTTGGTAATGTCATGGAACACTTCTATGATAGCACAGGTATGACTATATTGATTATGTCATAAAATCGTCATGGATGTACATGCATGACAGAAAACTTGACCTACAGTGACAAACATGTATCATCATGAAAGTGTATTTTTTGTAGTGTACCAAAGGCACTTCACTCCCCGGCAACGGCGCCAGAAAAGAGTCTTGATGACCCACAAGTGTAGGGGATCTATCTAGTCCTTTCGATAAGTAAGAGTGTCGAACCCAACGAGGAGCAGAAGGAAATGATAAGCAGTTTTCAGTAAGGTATTCTGTGCAAGCACTAAAATTATCGGTAGCAGATAGTTTTGTGATAAAGTAATTTGTAATGAGTAATAAGTAATAAAAGTAAATAAGGTGCAGCAAGATGGCCCAATCCTTTTTGTAGGAAAGGACAAGCCCGTAAAAACTCTTATATAAAGGAAAGCGCTCCCGAGGACACATGGGAATTTCTCGGACATGTTTGTTTGAACTTCACTCTGTTTTTGCCATGCTGTTTTTTGACGTGCTGTTTTTTGCACTTTGTGAAGTAGTTGAACTTCTGGGGCATGTCTGTTTGAACTTCACTCTGTTTCACTTTATTGTATTTTTCTTATATGAAACACACACCATGCAGTACGTGAACTTCCGGTTGTTATCACTTTGAACTTCTCTCTCGTTTGAGAGAATTATTTTAAAACACAGAAAACAACATCCTTTTTATGTACAAGCACATATGCCCGTGCGTTGCAACAGAAGAGATTTTTTGTGAGTAACATTGGGAGAGATAATTGATTTGTCCATCAAAACGGTCTCCACAATAGTGGGGCGATAGAGTAGAGAGCTGTGGTGTTCTCGTGGGTCAGGTTTGTCCCACGAAATCTTTATAGTAGTGGAGTTGGTCGAAGTGGCGGCCACTAACCAACTCGTGTTTTTTTCCTTCAAGTCCGCCTCCTGATTTTTCTAAAAAAACTGTGAACATATTTTTTGAAAAATGATTAATTTCTAGAAAAAGGTAAACAAAACTTGAAATAGAAAGATTTTTAAAATTCACAAACATTTTCTGAAAACATGATCATTTCTAAGGTGAGAGAAATGAACATTTTTCGAATTTGTGAAGAATTTTTGAAAATGGAAACTTGTTTTGAATATTCAAAAAAAAATTAAAGATGTATTTTCTATCACGAACATTATTTTCAATTTGTGGCCATATCAACAAAAAAATATTTTTCTAAATTCTATTATTTATAAAATGAAATTTATTTTACAAATCTCGAACAATTTTGGAATTCTTTTTGAAAAAATGCGCACATTTTTTGAATGTCAAACAAATGTTGAAAGAAAATAAAAATTTTAAAGCTCCAAATATTTCTGAAAATGGAAAGAAATTTTGCAATTCTAAGATTTAACAAAAACTGTACAAGAAACGAAATTTTGGAAAAATAAAAAAATAAATTTATGGAAAAAGGAAAAAGTAACTTCAAAGTGAAAAAAGAAAAATAGAAAAGGAAAAAAAAGTGGAAACAGGCCGGCCCAATATTGGGAGCCAGATGAGAACCTCCAATTATATGACGCTCCATATGACAACTAATGTTCCCAGCTGCGTGCGTAGGATATAAATGGGTGGCTATTCTGGGCCTTAGCGCCTCTAGCTCAGGCACAAAATTTGGGACAAAACTCTTTTTGTTTCTTTTCTAGCAGATGGATTAAAAAATTTATTTATTTTTGAATTTCAATTATTTTTGCAATGAAAATTAATTTACAAATCCCGAACAATATTTGAATTCTTTTTCTGAAAATGTGAACATTTTTTAATTTCAAATAATTTTTGAACGAAAACAAAAAATTAAAAGTTCCAAATATTTTTGAAAATACGAATAATTTTTGAAATGCTAAGATCTAACGAAAATTAGTATAAAAAAGAAATTTAGAAAAATTAAAAAATAAATTTATGGGAAAAGGAAAAAATAACTTTGAAGGGAAAAATAGAAAAGGACCACATAAAAAATAAAAAAGGGTCGGCCCAACATTGGGCGACCGATGGGAAGCTCGAACTATATGCTGCTTCGTGCGACAAATAAGGTTTCCCAGCTGCATGCGCAGGAAATAAATGGGTGGCTTTTCTGGGCCTTAACGCGTGCGGCCCATGTACGAAATTCTGGACAAATTCTCAAAAAAAATTAGTACCACCTCGGATATAGAAAAAATATTTTTGTGGTGAACGGATGAAAAAATTGGAGAAACGCACCTTGCTTTATTAGTAGGTATATATTTTGGACATCTAAATACACGGTGAACCTCTCTCACAAGAATTTTTGAACTTTTCCTCGCCAAGCACTTGAACTTCTAGCAATCATTTTTTCGTTTATGACTTGATTATAAAAGTGCAAAAAATGGTGTTGTGTTTTTTATTTTCTGAACAGCTAAATCCTGGTTTTAATAAACTCTGAACTTCTCTGTTATTTCAATTTGAACTTCACTTTTTTATATTTTTGAGTAAAGAATTGTTTTTGATTTTTAAAAGTGGCCTCTCTTCACATGATGTTATTTTTGCCTCTCTTTTTTAACATGTAAATGAACGACTGTCATCTCGCACATGAATTTTGAACTATGCTGGCAGGAGCACGTGAACTTCTTGCAACAAACCTTTTAGGTTTCAGTTTTGTTTTCTTTTATTCTTATGTGCAACACATTTTGTATAATAGTTGAACTTCTCGTTGTTTTCATACTGAACTTCGGTCACGTATTTTTTTGTAATTCCTCACCTGTTCCTCGGAGTTCCACAAATGATAAACAATTAGGAACTTGCTGAAAATACGCAACTTTTTAATATGGTTAAACTTTTTTTCCAAAAAATACACCTATTTTTTAACAGTTTATTTTTGGAATAAAAATATGATATACCCTTGGAAATTTGTTGAATAGAAAGAACATTTTTCATGCAAAGCATCTTTGTTTCAAATTCATAATGGATTGACAGGATTATTTTAAGACACCAAAGAAACATTTTCGTGTGTGTTTTTGAACATGTAAATACACGGTGAACCTCTCTCACAAGAATATCTGAACTTTTCCGGGCAGGCCACTTCAACTTCGAGCAACTAAATATTTAAACTTTGCTATTTTATTCTTGTTTTCTCATACGAAAATGTAGACTATGCAGTACGTGAACTTCCGACAGTTATCAATCTGAACTTCTCTTTGTTACACTTTACTAATGGAAAAAAATCTTAGTTTTTTATAAACATCGAGCAGCTCTTACTATTTTACTAGAACTTCTTTATGTATTTTTGGAAATGTGAAAATTGAAGTTTTGTTAGAAACATCAAACTTCTTCATTAATTCAAATTGAACTTATTGGTTTTATTCTTTAGTAACCGAAAAAAAATCTGATTTTTCAAACAAATATCAAACTGCTCCAGTTTTTCAAATTGAACTTTCTTTGGTTCTATTCTCTATTAACGGGAAAGCCTGAGATTTATTGTACACATCGAACTACTCTGTTTTTTTAAATTGAACTTCTTGATTTTAATCTTTAGTATTAGGGAAAATCTGAGTTTTTTATAAACATCAAACAACTTCATTTTTTAATTAGGACTTCTTGGTGTTATTAATTAGTAACACGAAAAGTCCTAGTTAGGTAATAAATATCGAACCACATTTAAATTTGA
The DNA here is from genome assembly GCF_002162155.2 of Triticum dicoccoides. Taxonomy (NCBI): domain Eukaryota; kingdom Viridiplantae; phylum Streptophyta; class Magnoliopsida; order Poales; family Poaceae; genus Triticum; species Triticum dicoccoides. Next base: position 410,433,446 of record NC_041386.1, read on the forward strand.
ACTTCTAGTTCTTTTTTGAAAAGTGGGAAAATCTGTTTTTATAATCTTTTTGAACTGCTCAGTTTATTTAATTTGACTTTGGTATTGTAAAACACATTGAACTTCTCCGTTATTTAAGTTTGAACCTCTAGCGTTTTTTGTGTGTAGAAACGGGGAAAATCCATTTTTTCTCTATAAATTTTGAGCTGCTATATTTATTTTAATTTAAACTTCTTTGTTTTATTCTTATAGTAATAGGAAAAATATCTGAGTCTTTTTCTAAAAGTTAAACAATCTGAACTTCTCATTTTCTTGTTTTTGAACTTCATCTCTTTAAAAACAGGGAGTATAGGGGAATGAAATGCTCTTCACCAACCTCTCTGGACTTCGCATAGGAATAAAAAAAATTATTCGTTACAGAAACCCTTTTGTCCCCAACCTCTCTGGACTTTCTATATTTTTTCCATAACTTCCTTCGGGGTATTGGATCTATTGTAGTGATGAAAACACACACTTTTTGAGGGAGAAGAAAATAGTGGTACATCTTGTGAAGACATGAAGTTGCGGGGCAATAATACTTGAACTTTTTTGTATAGATTGTCTCTGCCAACTTGTACACACTTTTTTTAGGTTCTTATTGTTGTTGACTTTGAGTTGCGCATTTTTTTATTTTGAACTTCTGTTTCAGCATTCGTTTTTTTATCAACCAAAAAAGAAGAGAAATTCCAGACTATGTCTTTTACCCGTTATTTTTCATGCACATTTCTAGTTTTTGCGAGTGAACTTCCAAAATTTGGTTTTGATGAACTAATTTTTTTCGTGAATCCCCACATGTGTTTTACGTCTTACGTTTTCTTAACTTCAAAACTTGAGGGTGGGTGTACCAAGTTTGGTTTTTGGATATGCGTGTAGTGCTGAAAATACACTTGCACACACACCCTTTGAGAGAGAGAAAAAATAAGTGTGCATGATTTTGTGAAGTATATAAAACATGAACCAGCAGGGCAATAGTTGTTGAACTTCTTCGTACTGATTTTTCTCTCGTCAAAATGCGTATACTTTTTTCAATAACTTCCTTTTTTATTGAATTTCTTTTTTGTGCAATAAGAAAATTAAGAAATATGATTCTTGAAACATTTGTATGTTTTGTCTCCTTATTTTGCATCTAATACCATCTGAAACAGAAAAAAATTGGCTTATCACAACCATTACAACAAGCACACAGAGAACGCCCATTTTTCAACCAGAAAACATAAGATATATAGTTTTCTGGCACAAACATAAGATTTATGTGCTAAACTTGACTAAACACTGATTAAAAAGGTTTCTACCAAAGCATAACACCAAATATTTTTGTACCTTTCACACACACCAACAGCAGCTAGCAAGGAGTCACGACGTCAAGCAGGTGCAATGTGCAGTAGCAGCTAATAGTATGGGGGAAGGAGGTGCACCAGTAGATAGCTTCAGAAATTGTTGCGTGGAACATCATAAGTGGACGCCCCACTACAAGAAACAAGGATAAGTAGTGAACCAAGGAAATACGTTGCAAATAGAACAATCCAAGAATTTCTCGGAAGAATAAAAAACAGAGGACCACACATACTCGAAACTGATGGAAGTAGTATTCTTGTTTGGGACGCGGCTCGTCTACAGTGCCTTCGTTCACTATCCATCCCATCCAACGGACATCTGCTACTCACCAACAAACGAACAGAAGTGTCCAACGAAATTCCTTGTTTCTCTATACTCTGAATCTTCTCGCACCAAAAATTAGAGAGAAGCATGCTGCATGGATCAGAAAAGTAGAAGATCGTCAAGCCGGTGTGCCCTCGTTGCTATTGAGCTGCAGCAGTTGCGTCGCCGTCAAGTTGCCGCCTCCGTCGCCGCCGCCATGTTAGGTCCAATGGAGCCGCCTACGCATCGTCATCGTCAAGATGCAGCCGCTGCGTAATGGTCGAGCCACTGTCGCCGCCATGTCGGTTGAGATGCCGCAGTTACATCGCAATTCACATCCCATCCTCTACCAAGTCCTCGGAAGTCTAAAGTGCCCCAAGTTTGCTAGTGCTCCTCAAGAAGGGTATCAGGTCTGGCGAGTGATGGCAGTGAGGTGTGGTCCTCTGTCCTCCCGCTGCTTCCACTCTAACGGATGTACCACCTAGCTCCAGGCCGAGGCCTCCACTAGCTATAGTCCAAGAACTCCTCTAGTTGCAGGTGGTGCCGAGGTAGGCATGGCGGATGGGGATGGGGTGCACCGGTGAGCTGCAGGCCAAGGCCTCCTCTAGCTGCAGGCGGTGGCGAAGTAAGCATGGGGGACGGCCGGACGGGGAAGGGGTGCGCCGGTGGGGAGCATGGGGTAGACGGCAGGGCGAGCCGGTGGGGAACACGAGGCGGGCTGTGAATCGCGCCGTAGTGCAGTGCGGGGTCTTTGTCGATGTGTGGCTGTGGTTCAGGCGGATGGCGATGGCGGTGGTGCTTGGATCATGGGGCGGCGACGTGGTAGGAGTGGTATGGGTGTCGGCGGCAAACCAATCCAATGACGGGAGCCGGTGGTGCTCGAAGGAGGTGGTGGTGGGACGGTGCAATGGCTAAAACTGGGGGCGACGGCGGCGCGACAGCCGGATCCGGGGACGAGGGCGGCGCGGCGGATGGATCTAGGGACGAGGGCAGTGTGGCGGCCGGGTCCGGGGTAGGGTGGCGCGCATTGAGCTTGTGGCAGCGGGAGAATCAGGGTAGAGGAGGAAGGTGCGGGAGATCGGGGCAGTTCGCGATCTCAGGAAGATCTCGTCGCCTCCTATATAGGCGCTTTGTGATCAGAATACTTATTCTGATCCCAGAATCGGAATAGTGCTATCCTATA
>NC_041386.1:410436944-410496799 GCF_002162155.2 Triticum dicoccoides
GGGAGAAAAAAAATTCACGCCTCATACATACACTTAACGACATCAGCAAATCCTTAAAATCTTTCATGATGCCACGCAACAAGCAACATGATAACTTTTCTAAAAAAACAAGCAACATGATAAGTGGTGTTGTGCAAAAACATAAAGGTGTGATGATTTTTGAAGTGAACTGAAGGTGTTTAGAATTCATTATACAACGCAAATATCTACCTAGTTGCCAATATATGTTTACGCATTTGTTGTTGTTTCTCGGTGACGCAAAAAATATATTGCATTAGAGTGAAATAGCAGAGTACATTTTAGTATTTAATGAGAACATGTGCATAAGTGTTTTCATATACTCCCTTCGTCCAAAATAACTTGTCCCAAGTTTGTCCCTCAAATGGATGTATCTAACACCAAATTAGTGCTAGGTATATCTCTTTGAAGGACAAGTTTTTTCGGACGGAGTGAATATACCCAGCGCATATATATGCGACGCGACGCGAATGTGTGTGTGTGTGTGTGTGTGTGTGTGTGTGTGTGTGTGCAATCATAATTCAGTTCAAGACTTAATTTGGTTGCAAACATATAGGATAGCTCCACAAAAACAACCAATCTATAAGGACATATGTAATAGGCATTTCTAAAATATCTCATCATACAAAGAAGGTATTATTTAAGTTTGCACCCTGAACGTAATTTCAAAAATTAATGATAATAGCATATTTGAAATCTACATATTTTTCTGATGAATTTTCATATATGGCATGTCAGATTTAAAGTTAGGGTTTCAAAGATATGAAAATTTTAAAAAGTAATTGATTTTTTAAAGGAAAAGGGTGGTTGTGGGAATCGAACCCACGACCTCTAGCGCAGTAGGTCATGGAACTAACCAGTGCGCTGCTCGTCTGGTCGTTGTATATGAGGAGATCTCCCCTTATTGAGCTATGGGCGAGCGCGGAAAAAAAAACAAAACGTTCTTCTCACATACCGGTGGCATTGGTGGGTAATTATTTGCAACTTTAGGGGCAGTTTTAATGACGGACGGGCAGAAGCGATAGCCGCTTTATTAGTAGGTAAAGATATGCCCGTGCGTTGCAACGGAAGAAAAAATTACACGTTGGTCAATATCCGACATATGAATGTCCTCTATTTTAACACGATGGCTCACCATGTTGCCAATTATCTTTCTTCTCACTCTCGTTGATGATGGATGCAATATCCACGTGATCGCAATGCATTCAACGTGGTAAAAAATGGGCTTGTCACTGTACGACATACTTGTCATTGTCTCGTGCAAGGGAATGTTTTGAACTTTGAAAACAAATCTCATCGACCATGGACTACTCGCCAACCCCAAGACATATAAAGAATTTCCAAAATTAATCAAATCCTAGATATAAAATACATTTGAATAGGAAGAGTTTTTTGAATCGACAAACATTCTTTTTAAATTTAGACATTTTTTTAAATTCACAAACATTTGTTTTTTAGACGAACATTTATTGAAATGCATGAATAGTTTTTGATTTCATGATGACTCAGATTCACAAATATGTTTTGAATACACGATCATTTTATCAAGATCATGAACTTGATTTTATTTAACGACATTTCTTTCCAAATTATTTTTATAATTTGCAAATATTTTTGTAAAATCAGTAACATTTTTTGAAACCACGAAAATTTTATGATTTCCTGAACTTTTTTGAATTCACACACATTTTATAATTTCTCAAACAGCTTTTTCAAACTCGCAACTTTTTAATACTTGAAAATCTCAAATTGATTTAAAGAAGGAGAAAACAAAAACAGAAGTGAGAAAAGAGAAGACCAGAAAAAAGAAAAAAAAACAGGGCATTAAGTCCGCTGGCTGGCCCATGTAGGCCTAAAGTAGGTGGGAATAAGTCATGAGAAAAAGGTGGAGGAAAATATTGGTAGAAGCTGGGGTTCGAACCCTGGTCTACAGGGCAGAAGACAATGCATCGAGCCACCGCGCTGCTACTGCGTCACTGCTATTTGTTGGATATTAACCGTATACAAACTCTGGAAACGACGGCGACTTTGAAAAGAAAAATCGAATCGTTTTCTTCACTTACGGGTGGCATAGCGGGTAATTTCTAGCAACTTCGGGGGGCGATTTTTGTGACGTACGGGCAGAAGCAATATCTGCTTTATTAGTAGGTATAGATATATGTGTGTGTGTTCTATCCTCTACATCATTCACTTATAGCTATATCTTCAAACCTGCCATTTTCTGAACTAAGTGAATGTGATCGGACCCTAACCCCTTCTGTGCTTCTTCCTCAAATTCTGCCTATCTAGTCATATGCATTATGTTGAAACGTGTCAAATGTCTTCACTGCGTCCTTGTCAGCTAAAGATACAGAGACACACATTTAAAGATTTCAATGCTATATATCTTTTGCCTGAATACCGGAGAAGCCAAAATGACCACCCGATAAACCAAGCATGTGTGGGAACATGGAACAACTCTCGATGAGTTGCATGCATGCCACGTGTCCAACACATGTGCACCGCCAGGAGCACCTGCATAATTACATTGTGCAACCCTTTACCTTATAAGCACACATCCAAGTGCAATCATTATCTCCTCTTCCACCTCGCCAACTTGCACAAACCCTAGCGTCACAGGTAGCTCGCGTCGACGCCAGAGACGAAGCGCTTAGCTGCCGCGACCTCTCCGACGCCGTCCTCATGCCGGTCGCGGACCTCGTCTTCTCCACCATCGCCATAGGTGTCTTCCGTCGCCAAGTTAGGGCGCGGGAGATTGGACTGCTCGGCCTCCCTTCTGCCTCGTCTAGCAGTTCGTCTGTGGTAAATAAATCTCACTTATTACAACCTTTTTTATCTGTCCAATCCATCCACTTCAACCAAAAGTGGTTTCTACTCTTCCAAATCTGGATCTGTCTCTTTTTGAATCTCATATCTTGCAAAGTATGTTCACTTATGCTTCATAACTAGTTAGATTACTCACTTGTACTTATTCATGGATTCGTACAAATCTGGAACCAACTCACTTCAAATAAGTGAATGTCTTTGCACTATGAGGTCAATGTCTTCAAACTGATTTATCTTCAAAATCTTCTAAGAATGCATATGACCTCTTCCCCTTCCCTCACATCTCTAATGATGTCACAGGTACATGTCCGTGGGAGAATCCCTTGGTTCTCATAGTCTGCATTTATTTGCAGAATTCTTACAGCATCATATTGACTCCCCTGAAGCCAGCTCTTGCTTGATAAGTAGATGGAAGCCTTTCACTTTCTTGAAGCCTATCTGTTTGAATATTATGGCTTCTGAGAAATCTGCAAGGAAGGGTGGAAGGCAGCACCGTGGAAATACCGCTCTAGATTGTCCTCCGGATCTGTATGAACTGTACAAGGCTGATCCTGAGGATAACTATAATCAACACATGACCAGGATCCAATGGATCCGAAGATATTGGGTTGAACAGTGGTTCGAGTACAACTTCATCACTGCTGAATGTGCTGAGAAGAATGTTATCAAGCTCCCGTGGGGCGATATTCTTTACAAGAATCTGCAACCCACGTCGAAGCCTGAAGCCATTGCCTAAGGCTTCTATCCTTGAATTGTCCGAGGACCTCAACCAAAGAATGCCGACCCATCGTCTCTTCTATGGTGTCGCGACGACAATCTCTTCAAGCGCAACTTCTAGTTCACAAAGGAGTCTGCTGCCAAGAACAGGAAGGAGCTCGAACTCCATTTCAACCCTGGTCCGTCTGCTCCAAGGACGGATGGCACACGTGATGCCAATCCTAATATCATCAGCCCCTTCAATAGCTGCGATGGGATCCTCTCCCACATTGCTGCTTAGAGGGCCACGGTGGAACAATCTACTGATGATGCAGACTCTGAAGATGTTCCTGCACCACCAAAGCAGAAGAAGAAGTCAAAAGCTTCAAAGCCCTCTGCTGCACCAACTACTTCGACTGTGAAGACATTTACGACTGCACCTCCTGAACCCAGTGTGCAGTCTGAAGATTTGTCTCGTGTCTCCAAGAAGACTAAGAATACCAAGAAGCCCAAGAAGATTTTAGGGCATGACCTGACTCCTGCTGCCATTTTGCGCAATGAGGAAAACACCATTGATATGTCAAGTGATGAAGATCTTGGTGATGACGCTCTAGAGATGCTGATCAAGAGCAAACAAGAGGGAAACATCTTTCAAGATCTACCTCTCTTTGATGCTGATATTCTGAACAACTTCATTGATGAATGGTTTGAGGACCAAAGCATTAACATTGATAATCTGCAACTGCTAGTGGACATCAGCGTCACATTTCACGGAGCCATTGCCAATGAACTGGCCTTGGCTCAGAAAATCGTCGAGCTCAAGAACAAGATTCATTATGAGAAGGCACACTTCAAGATGCACATGGCCAAGCTCGGTGTGGCTGGTGTGCAAATCTTCAAGAAGATGATGCAAGATCTCAAGGCAGAGTTCAACAAGAAGCATGAAGAAGCCAAAGGCTCACGTGAGCGCATGAAGTACTATGCGCAGAAATGTGTGCAAGCTCACAATGAAGCTGAAAAGAGAAAGGCTCTTGGGCGTCCTAGCATCGACCCCAGAATGGCTGGCAAGCAAAAGAAGAAGTCTGCTAATGCCATACCCGAAGCTCAATGGCAGGAACGACCAAGCATAGTCTTCCCTGCCAGCATGACTGGCTCAAAGCCACAGGTCTCCTCAGCAGCTTCTGAGATGAAGAAGACAAGGCAAGCTGGTGTTGCACTCCATCTATTGAAGATTCTGAGCATTCGTCTTCGGCTGCAACTATTGTTGCGAGATTCGTCGATGAAGAGGATGACGCCACTTCATCAACTTTGGCTGCATTGCATCATGATTCCGCGTCAGGACCATCTACACCACCAAACTCCAACGTCGACCCTGCTCCATCTTCTACTCCAACTGGGAACGAGTAGATCCTCTATGTCTTCAAACCTTTTTGGGCATTGCTAACAAAGGAGGGAGAAGCATATGAGGTTGATAGTCTTGAAGCGGGTCCATATGGGTGGTAGCATTATTTTTGCTAAGTTCTTACAACTCCCATTTTGAAACTATTTGGCTCCTAAGTTGTAACACATAAACTTGATGGTCGCCTGCTACTTTTTGCTGCTACTTTGTGATGCGATGATAAATTCTGCATGAAGTCATTCTGCATACGCCCATTTTTCATTATACATGTCATTATCTTTGTTATTCTTATGTACGTGTGATAAATTGTCTTCATACATTGAAGAGGATCTCCACAAAGTAAAACATGTCATGTTCATTTGCATTCAAAAGCAAACTACTTATATGCACATATTAAGGGGGGCCTCCTACAACATATGAAGACAATGTCTTAATCCTTAACTTTCACATACTTTTATCCATGTTGAAAACTTCAACTAGTTTGTCATCAATCACCAAAAAGGGGGAGATTGTAAGTGCATCTAGTGCCACCCCTAGTTAGCTTTGGAATATTGACGACAAACTTGGTTGAGGGACTAATATGTTTGTGAGAATTGCAGGATAACAAAGGTAGTAGTCCCTTATTGATTCGGTTTACCTACCAGAGATGACTCCTAAAAATGTGTGAAGACATTGAAGACAATGGTGGGTCGTGAAGACATTCATGATGAAGATTATGACTGGTTGTAGGATCGAGAAGAGGTGTCTAGAGGGGGGTGATTATACCCTCAATAAGGAAAAGTGGCAGTTTTTAATTTCTTTAAGTTAAGGTGGATTTTTTGCACAAGTTTAAACATTCACAATACATTTCAAGCAAGCATGGCAAGAGTATATGATCAGCGGAAAGTAAAGCATGCAACTTGCAAGAAAGTAAAGGGATGAGATTGTAGTGTGCAAACGCAATTGGAGACACGGAGATTTTTGGCGTGGTTCCGATAGGTGGTGCTATCATACATCCATGTTGATGGAGACTCAACCCACGAAGGGTAACGGTTGCGCGAGTCCACGGAGGGCTCCACCCATGAAGGGTCCACGAAGAAGAAACCTTGTCCATCCCACCATGGCCATCGCCCACGAAGGACTTGCCTCACTAGGGTAGATCTTCACGTAGTCGATGATTTCCTTACTCGTACAAACTCCTTGGTTCAACTCCACAATCTTGATGGAGGCTCCCAAGTGACACCTAACCAATCTAGGAGACACCACTCTCCAAAAGGTAAGAGATGGTGTGTTGATGATGAACTCCTGGCTCTTGTGCTTCAAATGATAGTCTCCCCAACGCTCAACTCTCTCTCTCACAGATTTGGATTTGGTGGAAAGATGATTTGAGTGGAAAGCAACTTGGGGAAGGCTAGAGATCAAGATTCTTGTGGTTGAAATGGAATATCTTGGTCTCAACACATGAGTAGGTGGTTCTCTCTCAGAAAATGTATGCTGGAAGTGTAGGAACGTTCTGAAGGCTCTCTCCATTGGTGGAGAAAGGGTGGAGGGGTATATATAGCCTCTACACAGAATCTAGCCATTACACACAATTTACCAAACTTGATGGGACCGAATCATGAAACTCGGTCAGACCGATTTAGTTCAAAATATGAATGTTAGGATTTTTCGGTGGGACTAATATGATAAACTTGGTGGGACCGATGTGCTAGGGTTAGGGTAAAACCTCAACTCGGTTTGACCGATTACACAAATTCGGTGGGACCGATTTTGGTAATAAGCAAAATAGAGAGTTGGTCAAGCAAACTCGGTAGGTCCGATTGCTTATCTCGGTGAGACCGAAATAGTTGCAACAGGCAACAGAGAGTTTGCAAGCCCATCTCGATGAGACCGAACTGATTAGGGTTTTTGGCAGTGGCTATGTCAAGTGAACTCGGTGGCGCCGGATAGATCAAATCGGTGGGGCCGAGTTTGACTTTAGGTTTGGGACATATGTGGAAATGGGAAAGTGGTTCAGGGATTTGGAGCATATCACTAAGCACTTTGAGAAAGCAAGCCATTAAGCAACACCTCATCCCCTTTTAATAGTATTGGCTTTTCCTATGGACTCAATGTGATCTTGCATCACTAAAATGAAAATGTAGAGTCTTGAGCTTGAGCCAATCTTTGTCCTTAGCATCTTGAAGGGGTTCCACATGCTCTTGTCCAAGCCACTCCACTGTTGAACTCATCAGAAATATACTAGATAGAAGTATTAGTACAACAAGAGATATGTTGACATTAATTACCAAAATCACCCAGGGAGCACTTGTGCTTTCAATCTCCCCCTTTTTGTTAATTGATGACAACATACATCAAAGCTTTAGATAAAGATATGAAGAATAACAAGTAAAGCTTTGGAAAGACATGTAACATGCATATGCTCCTCCTACATGTATGCAATTGATGACCCACAAGTATAGGGGATCTATCATACTCCTTTCGATAAGTAAGAGTGTCAAACCCAACTAGGAGCAGAAGGAAATGACAAGCAGTTTTCAGTAAGGTATTCTTTGCAAGCACTGAAATTATCGGTAACAAATAGTTTTGTGATGAGGTAATTCATAACGAGTAACAAGTAATAAAAGTAAACAAGGTGCAGCAAGGTGGCCCAATCCTTTTTGTAGCAAAGGACAAGCCTGGACAAACTCTTATATAAAGGAAAGCGCTCCAGAGGACACATGGGAATTATCGTCAAGCTAGTTTTCATCATGCTCATATGATTCACGTTCGTTACTTTGATAATTTGATATGTGGGTGGACCGGTGCTTCGGTACTGCCCTTCCTTGGACAAGCATCCCACTTATGATTAACCACCCACGCAAGCATCTGCAACTATGAAAGAAGAATTAAGGTAAACCTAACCATAGCATGAAACATATGGATCCAAATCAGCCCCTTACGAAGCAACGCATAAACTAGGGTTTAAGATTCTATCACTCTAGCAACCCATCATCTACTTATTACTTCCCAATGCCTTCCCCTAGGCCCAAACAATGGTGAAGTGTCATGTAGTCGACGTGCACATAACACCACTAGAGGAAAGACAACATACATCTCATCAAAATATAGAACGAATACCAAATTCACATGACTACTTATAACAAGACTTCTCCCATGTCCTCAGGAACAAACGTAACTACTCACAAATCATATTCATGTTCATAATCAGAAGGGTATTAATGTTCATAAAGGATCTGAACATATAATATTCCACTAAATAAACCAACTAGCATCAACTACAAGGAGTAATCAACACTACTAGCAACCTACAGGTACCTATCTGAGGTTTTGAGACAAAGATCGGATACAAGAGATGAATTAGGGTTTGAGAGGAGATGGTGCTGGTGAAGATGTTGATGGAGATTGACCCCCTCCCAATGAGAGGATCGATGGTGGTGTTGATGGTGACGATTTCCCCTTCCCGGAGGGATGTTTCCCCGGCAGAACAGCCCTGCCGGAGCCCTAGATTAGTTCCGCCTTGAGACGGCGGCGCTTCTTCCCGAAAGATTCCTTCTTATTTTTTCTAGGGCAAAAGACACCTGATACCAAAAGATGGGCATCGGGGGGCTTCCAGGTGGCCCACGAGGCAGGGGGCGCGCCTAAGGGGGTAGAGCGCACCCCCCACCCTCGTGGATGGTGGGTAGCCCCCCTTTGGTGCTTTCTTCGCCCAATATTTTTAATATATTCCAAAACTAACTTTCGTGGAGTTTCAGGACTTTTGGAGTTGTGAAGAATATGTCTCTAATATTTGTTCCTTTTCCAGCCTAGAATTCCAGCTGCCGGCATTCTCCCTCTTCATGTAAACCTTGTAAAATAAGAGACATAAGTATTGTGACATAATGTGTAATAACATCCCATAATGCAATAAATATTGATATGAAAGCATTATGCAAAAAGGACGCATCAACTCCCCCAGGCTTAGACCCCGCTTGTCCTCAAGCGGAAGCCGATATCAAAAAATATGTCCACATGTTTAGATATATAGGTGTCGATAAAATAAAATACGGACATGAGGGCATCATGATTATTCTTAGAATAGCAACATATATGTATGTATATATATATTGTCATATGATCTCTTATGTTGAAGTAACAATTCATTCACAGTTTCAAGTATGAATCAAAAACTTCATTGAGAACTAGCAAACTATAATCTCAGTCATCGAAGCAATTACAATTGATCATAACATCGGAAAGAGTCAATATAAGATCTTTTCAGCAAGTCCACATACTCAACTATCATTTAGTCTTTCACAATTACTAACACTCACGCAATACTTATGGTTATGAAGTTTTAATCGGACAAAGAGAAAGATAGGTGCTTATAGTTTTGCCTCCCAACCTTTTACCTCAAGGGTAACATCGACAATAATGCTTTAAGAAAACCCACATCCAATTAGATATATATAATATATCAGGATCTTTCCAACACATAGTGCTTGCCAAAGGATAAATTGTAAAAAGGAAAGGTGAAGATCACCATGACTCTTGTATAAGAAATAAGACAAAAAAAAGATAGGCCCTTCGAAGAGGGAAGGAGAGGTTGTCATGTGCTTTTATGGTTGGATGCACAAAATCTTAATGCAAAAGAACGTCACTTTATATTGCCACTTGTGATAGGGACCTTTATTATGAAACTTGTTGCTTTTATTTCTTCCATATCACAAGCTCATATAAAGCTTATTTTAACCACACTAATAGATCACACATATTTAGAGAGAAATTTTTATTGCTTGCAACAATGACAACTTACTTGAAGGATCTTATTCAATCCATAGTTTGATGTGGTGGACTCTCATGGCAGAACTGGGTTTAAGGATATTTGGAAGCACAAGTAGTATCTCTACTTGGTGCAAAGAATTTGGCTAGCATGAGGGGGAAATGCAAGCTCAACATGTTGGATGGTCCATGACAATATAATTTATTTCGGATATAAGAAAACATAACCCATTACGTTGTCTTCCTTGTCCAACATCAACTTTTTAGCATGTCATATTTTAATGAGTGCTCACAATCATAAAAGATGTCCAAGTTAGTATATTTATATGTGAAAATCTCTCTTTCTTTATTACTTCCTGTTAATTGCAACGATGACCAAAACTATGTTTGTCAACTCTCAACAACTTTTATTCATCATACTCTTTATATGTGAAGTCATTACTCTCCATAAGATCAATATGATCTCTTTATTTCTTTTTAGTCTTGCCCCTATATTTGTTTTATTTTATTCCCTCAAGATCATAGCAAGATAACGAAGCCCTCGACTCAAGACTAATCTTTAGTATATATAGCTCACGGACTCGATTACATAGATAAGGATCAACACAAAACTCAAAGCTAGATCATACTAAACTTTATTCTACTAGATAAAGATATAACCAAAAGGATCGAACTAAGAAAAACGGTAAAGATAGAAGTGTGATGGTGATATGATACCGGGGCACCTCCCCCAAGCTTGGCAGTTGCCAAGGGGAGTGCCCATACCCATGTATTTATGTCTCTTTCTTCGGAGTTGGTGATGATGGAGTTGTTGATGGTGTAGTCAGCTTCAATAATGCACCCTTCAGAACTTGTAGTTCTTGGAGCACAAGTTGGAGCATATTTGCATTCTTCTGATTTCCTCCAGAAGATGCTTGTTTTCAGGCCCCCAAGAACTCTTCCTTGCATTGCTTTCACTTGGACAGGATATGTCCCAATTGGAGGGTATATGTGTACGAGGGGTGTTCTCCATACCGTAATTATGAACCAAATTACGAAAGTTGTTATGACGTAACCTATGTAAGGGCCTCCTAGGGGGAAGCCCTTCTTGATTGTGTGTAGCTTCTATTGCTTGATGGGGATTCAGAATAGTGGAGATGCCCGCCAAAGTACCCCTCTCAAAAGTCGGAGGTTGTTCCTCCAGCGAATCTCCTTCATCCTCCTCCATCATGTCTCCCTCTGAATCCTCCCTTTTAAATTCCATATGCATCAACCAAGCATCGCCGTCCACGTTTTTGGAGGAGGAGGACGACATAATGCTTGGCCTTGGAAACTTTGGCAGAAAACAGCTCAAAATGAAAACAGGGGATTGTGGCGTGGTACAGTGGTCAAAACCTTCGGGAGATTATATAATGAATTTTTGCCGACCAAAAGAAGTATAGTGTAAGAAAACGGAGTCCGGAGGGCACACGAGGTGCCCACGAGGCAGGGGGCGCGCCCAGGGGGTAGGGCGCACCCACCACCCTCGTGGATGCCTCGTGTCGTTTCCGGACTACTTCTTATTCTCCTATTTTCTTAAATATTCCCAAACGGAGAAAGAATGCTATTAGGACTGTTTTGGAGTCGGTTTACTTACCGTACCACATACCTATTCCTTTTCGGAGTCTGAAACGTTCTGGAAAGTGTCCCTTATGTACTCCTCCGGGGTTACGGTGTCAATAACATTGGTATCAACATTTATGGGATTACCTAAGATATAATGTTTGATTCCTTAACTCTTCACCACCTTCAGATTTGTTCCTTCGAAGTTGTCGATTTTTATGGCACCGGAATGATAGACCTCCTCGATAACGTAAGGACCTTCCCATTTAGAGAGGAGTTTTCTTGCAAAAAATCTTAAACAAGAGTTGTATAATAGAACATAATCACCTAGATCAAACTCATGCTTTTGTATCCTTTTGTCATGCTATCTTTTAACCTTTTCTTTAAACAATTTGGCATTCTCATAGGCCTGGGTTCTCCACTCATCAAGTGAGCTAATGTCAAATAGTCTCTTCTCACCGGCAAGTTTGAAATCATAATTGAGCTCTTTAATGTCCCAATATGCCTTATGCTCTAGTTCGAGAGGTAAGTGACATGCTTTTCCATAAACCATTTTATACGGAGACATACCCATAGGATTTTTATATGCAGTTCTATAGGCCCATAATGCATCAATTTCTTGGACCAATTATTTCTAGATCTATTAACAGTCTTTTGCAAAATTAATTTAATCTCTCTATTACTTAGTTCTACTTGACCACTAGACTGTGGGTGGTATGGAGACACAATTATATGATTTACATCATACTTAGCAAGCATTTTACGAAAATCACCATGAATAAAATGTGAACCACCATTAGTCATCAAAAATCTAGGGACTCCAAACCTCGAAAAAATAACTTCTTTAAGCATCTTAATAGAGGTGTTATGATCAGCACTACTAGTTGGAATAGCTTCTACCCACTTAGTAACGTAATCCACAGCAACTAAAATATGTGTATACCCATTAGAGGAAGGAAACAGTCCCATATAATAAAAGCCCCAAACATCAAATGGTTTAATAACAAGTGAATAGTTCATAGGCATTTCTTGACGTCTACTAAATTACCAATTCTTTGACATTCATCACAAGACAAGACAAACTTATGGGCATCTTTGAAAAGAGTAGGCCAATAAAAAACTAGATTGCAATACCTTATGTGCAGTTCTATCTCTAGTGTGGTCTCCTCCATAAGCCTCAGAGTGACACTTGAGTAAGATCTGTTCCTGTTCATGCTCAGGTACACAACATCCAATAACACCATCTACTCCTTCTTTATAAAGGTGGGGGTCATCCCAGAAGTAATGTCTCAAATCATAGAAAAACTTTTTCTTTTGTTGGTATGTGAAACTAGGTGGTATAAATTTAGCAACAATGTAATTAGCATAATCAACATACCATGGAGCAGTACGAGAAGCATTTATGATAGCTAATTGTTCATCAGGAAAGCTATCATCAATATGTAGTGGGTCATCAAGAACATTTTCTAACCTAGATAAGTTGTCTACAACGGGGTTCTCGGCTCCCTTTCTATCAATAATATGCAAATCAAACTCTTGTAGCAAGAGAACCCATCTAATAAGTCTAGGTTTAGCATCTTTCTTTTCCATAAGATATTTAATAGCAGCATGATTGGTGTGAACAGTTACTTTAGAATCAACAATATAAGGTCTGAACTTATCACAAGCAAACTGCTAAAAATTCCTTTTCAGTAGTAGCATAATTTCTCCAGGCAGTATCTAGAGTTTTACTAGCATATTGGATAACATTTAATTTCTTATCAACTCTTTGTCCTAGAACAACATGTACAGCATAATCACTAGCATCACACATAATTGCAGAGGGTAAATTCTAATCAGGTGGCTAAAGAATAGGTGCAGAAATAAAGGCTTTCTTAAGTATTTCAAATGCTTCTACACAATCATCATCAAAGATGAAAGGAACATCTTTTTGTAAGAGATTAGTCAGAGGCCTAGAAATTTTTGAGAAGTCTTTAATGAATCTCCTATAAAAATTGGCATGACAAAGGAAACTTCTTATACCTTTAATGTCCTTAGGACACGACATCTTTTGAATAGCGTCAACTTTAGCTTTATCAACTTCAATACCTCTTTCAGAAATTTTATGCCCCAAGCCAATACTTTCATTAACCATAAAGTGGCATTTCTCCCAATTCAAGACAATATTAGTTTCTTCACATCTCTGCAAAACTCAATCAAGGTTGCTTAAGCAATCATCAAAAGAAGTTCCATACATGGAGAAATCATCCATGAAAACCTCAACAATCTTTTCACAAAAGTCAGAGAATATAGCGGTCATACATCTTTGAAAGGTAGTAGGTGCATTACATAAACCAAAAGGCATATGTCTATAATCAAAGGTATCAAAAGGGCAAGTAAAAGTGGTCTTTTCCTGATCCTCTTTCGACACAAGTTTTTGAGAGAAACCAGAATAACCGTCTAGAAAGATAAAATGTGTATGTTTGGATAATCTTTCTAGCATTTGATCAATAAAAGGTAAAGGGTAATGATCCTTTCTAGTAGCTTTATTTGATTTGCGGAAATCAATTACCATTCTATATCCTGTAACAACTCTTTGTGGGATCAATTCGTCTTTATCATTAGGAACAACAGTAATACCTCCCTTCTTAGGGATACAATGGACAGGACTTACCCACTGACTATCCGCAACAGGATAAATTATACCTGCCTCGAGAAGCTTTAGTATTTCATTTCTTACCACTTCTTTCATCTTAGGATTTAACCATCGTTGGTGATCAACAACCGGTTTAGCGTCTTTATCCAATTTTATTTTGTGCTGGCATAGAGTGGGACTAATGCCCTTAAGATCATCAAGAGTATATCCAATAGTAGTACAGTGCTTCTGCAAAGTTCTCAATAATTTCTCTTCTTCCTGCTCTAAAATGTTAGCACTAATAATAACATGATATATATTCTTTTCATCAAGATAAGCGTATTTAAGAGTATTAGGTAATGGTTTAAGCTCAAACAAGTGATCACCCTTGGGTGGAGGAGGATCCCCTAGAATTTCAACAGGCAAGTTATGTTTCAAAATAGGTCCATGTTTAAAGAATACTTCATCTATTTCCCTTCTTTCATTCATAAACATATCATTTTCATGGTCTAGCAAATATTGTTCTAAAGGATCATTAGGAGGCACGACAATAGAATCAAGACTAATAGTTTCATCTTTACTAGGCAATTCTTTATCATGGGGTTGTCTATGAAATTTAGCAAAATTAAAATCATGAGACATATCCCCTAAACTAACAGTAACAATACCCTTTTCGCAGTTTATCTTAGCATTAACAGTACTCAAGAAGGGTCTACCAAATATAATGGGACAAAAGTCATCTTGTGGGGAAGCAAGAACAAGAAATTAGTTGGATATTTAATTTTCCCACACAAGACTTCAACATCTCTAACAATCCCAACTGGTGAAATAGTATCTCTATTGGCAAGCTTAATAGTAACATCAATATCTTCTATCTCAGTAGGTGCAATATCATGCACAATTTATTTATATAAAGTATAAGCTATTGCACTGACACTAGCACCCACATCACATAAGCCATGATAACAATGATCTCCTATTTTAACAAAAACAACGGGCATGCCAACAACAGGTCTATATTTATTTTTAGTACCGGGTCTAGCAATTCTAGCAGCTTCATCACAGAAGTAAATAACATGCCCATCAATATTATCGACCAAGAGATCCTTAACCATAGCAATACTAGGTTCAACTTTAATGTGCTCAGAGGGTGTAGGTGTTCTAGCATTACTCTAACGAACCACAGTTGAAGCTTTATCATTATCCTTTATTCTAACAGGGAAAGGTGGTTTCTCAATATAAGCGAGAGGAACAATAGGATCAACATTATAAGTGATAGTCTTTTCTTAAACTTTAATAGGTTCAACTACTTTTACTTCAATGGGAGGATGATATTTAAACCACTTCTCCTTAGGGAGATCAACATGAGTGGCAAATGATTCACAGAAAGAAGCTACTATCTCAGAGTCAAGTCCATATTTATTGCTAAATTCACGAAAAGCATCAGTATCCATAAATTTTTTAACACAATCAAACTTAGGTGTTATACCCGACTCTTTACCTTAGTTGAGTTCCCAATCTTCAGAGTTGCATTTAATTATTTCCAATAAATCCCATCTGAATTCAATAGTCTTCATCAGAAAAGAACTAGTACAAGAAGTATCGAGCATGGAGCGATTATTAAGAGAAAGCCGAGCATAAATTTTTTGAATAATAATTTCTCTTAAGATATCATGATTGGGGCATGAATATAACATTGACTTAAGCCTCCCCCAAGCTTGAATGATACTTTCTCCTTCGCGAGGCCAAAAATTATATATATAATTACGATCATGATGAACCAGATGCATAGGATAAAACTTCTGACGAAATTCCAATTTCAGTCAGTTGTTGTTCCATGATCCAATATCATCACATAGCCAAAACCATGTCAATGCCTTTCCCTCCAAAGATAAAGGGAAGACCTTCTTCTTGATAACATCCTCGGGCATACCTGCAAGCTTAAATAATCCACAAACTTCATCCACATAGATTAGGTGCATATCTGAAAGTGCAACTATCCCTGGGTTCTTTTGGTAATTATTAACAACATATAGCTCATTGAACTAATACCATTTCAAGATGACCATTTCAGAAAGTTCAATGATTAGCATGGCGTGTATTAAGAATGTGGACCCCTCAAAATTCTAAGGACACATATTGGCTCAAGCTCAAGACTAGACCTTTTTCATTTTAGTGATCCAAGATCACATTGAGTCCATAGGAAAAGCCAATACTATTAAAAGGGGATGAGGTGTTGCTTAATGACTTACTTGCTCAAAATGCTTAGTGATATCTCCAAAAACCCTCAACCACTTTCTCATATCCACATATGTCCCAAACCAAAAGTCAAACTCGGCCCCATCGAAATGTTCTATCCGGCGCCACTGAGTTCACTTGACATAGCCACTGCCAGAAACCCTAGTCATATCGGTCGTACTGATAGGGATCTCTGTTGGGGAACGCAGTAATTTCAAAAAAAATCCTAGCACACGCAAGATCATGGTGATGCATAGCAACGAGAGGGGAGAATGTTGTCTACGTACCCTCATAGACCATAAGTGGAAGTGTTCTGACAACGCGGTTGATGTAGTCGTACATCTTCAGATCGACCGATCCTAGTACCGAAAGTACGGAACCTCGGCGATCTACACACGTTCGGCTTGGTGACGTCCCACAAACTCACGATCCAGCAGAGTGTCGAGGGAGAGCTTCGTCAGCACGACGGTGTGATGACGGTGATGATGATGCTATCGGAACAGGGCTTCGCTTAAGCACCGCTACGATATGACCGAGGTGGATTATGGTGGAGGGGGCACCGCACACAAATAAGAGATCAATGACCAACTTGTGTGTCTATGGGGTACCCCGCTCCACCCGTATATAAAGGAGTGGAGGAGGGGGAGAGGGCCGGCCTCCTAGGGGCGCCCAAGGGGGGAGTCCTACTCCCTGTGGGAGTACGATTCCCCCTTCCATAGTTGGAGTAGGAGAGGGAAGGAAGGGGGGAAGGAGAGAAGGAAAGGGAGCAGCACCCCTTCCCAGTTCGAATTGGGCTTGGGGGGGCGCCCCACCTTGGCCGCCTCCTCCTCCTTTCCACTATGGCCCATTAAGGCCCATTGACTCCCCGGGGGGTTCCGGAAACCCCCCCGGTACTCCGGTATATGCCCGAACTCTCTCGAAACCTTTCCGATGTCCAAACATAGTCATCCAATATATCGTTCTTTATGTATCGACCATTTCAAGACTCCTCGTCATGTTCGTGATCACATCCGGGACTCCAAACTACCTTCGGTACATCAAAACACATAAACTCATAATACCGATCATCACCGAATGTTAAGCATGCGGACCCTACGGGTTCGAGAACTATGTAGACATGACCGAGACACGTCTCTGGTCAATAACCAATAGCAGAACCTGGATGTTCATATTGTCTCCCATGTATTCTACGAAGATATTTATCGGTCAAACCGCATAACAAATATACGTTGTTCCCTTTGTCATCGGTATGTTACTTACCCAAGATTCAACCATCGGTATCTCAATACGGCTACCTCTTGAGCACTGCCTTGGTTTTCCCTTGAAGAGGAAAGGGTGATGCAGCAAAGTAGCGTAAGTATTTCCCTCGGTTTTTGAGAACCAAGGTATCAATCCAGTAGGAGACTACACGCAAGTCACCTCGCACCTACACAAACAAATAAGAACCTCGCAACCAACGCGATAAAAGGGGTTGTCAATCCCTTCACGGTCACTTACGAGAGTGAGATCAGATAGAGATAATAAGATAAATATTTTTGGTATTTTTATGATATAGATTGGAAAATAAAGATTGCAAATTAAAATAGATTGGAAACTTATATGATGGAAAATAGACCCGGGGGCCATAGGTTTCACTAGTGGCTTCTCTCAAGATAGCATAAGTATTACGGTGGGTAAACAAATTACTAGCGAGCAATTGATAGAGAAGTGCATAATTATGAGAATATCTAGGCATGATCATGTATATAGGCAACATGTCCGCGACAAATAGACCGAAACGATTCTGCATCTACTACTATTACTCCACACATCGACCGCTATCCAGCATACATCTAGAGTATTAAGTTCAGAAGAACAGAGTAACGCATTAGGCAAGATGACATGATGTAGAGGGATAAACACAAGCAATATGATATAAACCCCATGTTTTTATCCTCGATGGCAACAATACAATATGTGCCTTGCTGCCCCTACTGTCACTGGGAAAGGACACCGCAAGATTGAACCCAAAGCTAAGCACTTCTCCCATTGCAAGAAAGATCAATCTAGTAGGCCAAACCAAACTAATAATTCGAACAGACATGTAAAGATAACAAATCATACATAAAAGATTTCAGAGAAGAATCAAATATTGTTCATAGATAATATTGATCATAAACCCATGATTCATCGGATCTCAGCAAACACACTGCAAAAAGAATTACATCGAATAGATCTCCAAGAAGATCGAGGAGAACTTTGTATTGAGATCCAAAGAGAGAGAAGAAGCCATCTAGCTAATAACTATGGACCTGAAGGTCTGTGGTAAACTACTCACACATCATCGAAGAGGCTATGGTGTTGATGTAGAAGCCCTCCGTGATCGATTCCCCCTCCAGCGGAGCTCCGAAAAAGGCCCCAAGATGGGATCTCTTGGGTACAGAAGGTTGTGGCAGTGGAAATAGGGTTTCGTGGTGCTCCTGGATGTTTTCAGGGTATATGGATATATATAGGAGGAAGAAGTAGGTCTGTGGAGCTGCGAGGGGCCCACGAGGGTGGGGGCGCGCCTCCCTGCCTCGTGGCCTCCTTGCTCCTTTCTTGACATCTACTCCAAGTCCCCTGGATCACGTTTGTTCTAAAAATAACTCTCCCGAAGGTTTCATTCCATTTGGATTCCGTTTGATATTCCTTTTCCGCGAATAACTGAAATAGGCAAAAAAACAGCAATTTGCATTGGGCCTTGGTTAGTAGGTTAGTCCCAAAACTAATATAAAAGTGTATAATAAAGTCCATTAAACATCCAAAACAGATAATATAATAGCATGGAACAATAAAAAATTATAGATACGTTGGAGACGTATCAAGCATCCCCAAGCTTAATTCCTGCTTGTCCTCGAGTAGGTAAATGATAAAAACATAATTTTTGATGTGGAATGCTGCCTAGCATAATTCTCAATGTAATTTTGTTTATTGTGGCATGAATATTCAGATCCCAAATATCCAAGACAAAAGTTTAATATTGACATAAAAATAATAATACTTCAAGCATACTAACTAAGCAATCATGTCTTCTCAAAATAACATGGCAAAAGAAAGTTCATCCCTACAAAATCATATACTTTGGTCATGCTCCATTTTAGTCACACAAGAATGCTCTCATCATGCACAACCCCGATGAAAAGCCAAGCAATTGTTTCATAATTTAGTAATATCGAACTTTTTTCAATTTTCACGCAAAACATGAGCGTCAGCTATGGATATAGCACTATGGGTGGAATAGAATATAATGATGGGTCTTATGTGGAGAAGACAAAAAAGGATAAAGTCTCACCTCTACGCGGCTAATTAACGGGCTAGGAAGATGCCCATCAGTTGATGCCAATGCAAGGAGTAGGGATTGCCATGCAACGGATGCACTAGAGCTATAAATGTATGAAAGCTCAACAAAAGAAACTAAGTGGGTGTGCATCCAACTTGCTTGCTCATGAAGACCTAGGGCATTTGAGGAAGCCCATTGTTGGAATATACAAGCCAATTTCTATAATGAAAAATCCCCACTAGTATATGAAAGTGACAAAACAAGAGACTCTCTATCATAAAGATCATGGTGCTACTTTGAAGCACAAGTGTGGAAAAAAGGATAGTAGCATTGTCCCTTTTTATTTCTTTTTTTGGGCCTTTCTTTTTTTTGGCCTTCCCCCCCCTTTTTATTTGGGACAATGCTCTATTAATGATGATCATCACACTTCTATTTATTTACAACTCAATGATTACAACTCGATACTAGAACAAAATATGACTCTATATGAATGCCTCCGGTGGTGTGCCGGGAAGGGAAATGAATCAAGAGTGACATGTATGATAAATTATGCATGGTGGCTTTGCCACAATTACGATGTCAACTACATGATCATGCAAGGCAATATGACAATGATGAAGCGTGTCATAAATGAAACGGTGGAAAGTTGCATGGCAATATATCTCGGAATGGATATGGAAATGCCATAATAGGTAGGTATGGTGGCTTTTTCGAGGAAGATATAAGGAGGTTTATGTGTGATAGAGCGTATCATATTACGGGGTTTGGATGCACCAGCAAAGTTTGCACCAACTCTCAAGGTGAGAAAGGGCAATGCACGGTACCGAAGAGGCTAGCAATGATGGAAAGGTGAGAGTGTGTATAATCCATGGAATCAACATTAGTCATAAAGAACTCACATACTTATTGCAAATATCTACAAGTCATCAAAAACCAAGTATTACGCGCATGCTCCTAGGGGGATAGATTGGTAGGAAAAGACCATCGCTCGTCCCCAACCGCCACTCATAAGGATGGCAATCAAAGAACACCTCATGTTTCAAATTTGTTACACAACGGTTAGCATACATGCATGCTACGAGACTTGCATACTTCAACTCAAGTATTTCACAAATTCACAACTACTCAACTAGCACGACTCTAATATTAACATCTTCATATCTCAAAACAATTATCAAGTATCAAACTTCTCATAGTATTCAATACACCTTTTTATGCATGTTTTTATTGTACGAATCTTGGATGCCTATCATATTAGGACCAATTTTATAGCCAAAGCAAATTACCATGTTGTTCTAAAGGACTCTCAAAATAATATAATTGAAGCATGAGAGATCAATAATTTCTATAAAATAAAACCACCATAGTGCTCTAAAAGATATAAGTGAAGCACTAGAGCAAAATTATCTAGCTCAAAAGATATAAGTGAAGCACATAGAGTATTCTAATAAATTCCGATTCATGCCTGTCTCTCCCAAAAGGTGTGTACAGCAAGGATGATTGTGGTAAACTAAAAGTCAAAGACTCAAATCATACAAGATGCTCCAAGCAACACACATATCATGTGGTGAATAAAAATATAGCCTCAAGTAAAGTTACCGATGGACGAAGACGAAAGAGGGGATGCCTTCCGGGGCATCCCCAAGCTTAGGCTTTTGGTTGTCCTTTAATTTAACCTTGGGGTGCCTTGGGCATCCCCAAGCTTAGGCTATTTCCACTCCTTACTCCATAATCCATCAAATCTTTACCCAAAACTTGAAAACTTCACAACACAAAACTCAATAGAAAATCTCATGAGCTCCGTTAGTATAAGAAAACAAACCACCACTTAAGGTACTGTAATGAACTCATTCTTTATTGATATTGGTGCTAAACCTACTATATTCCAAATTCTCTATGGTTCATATCCTCCGATACTGGCCATAGATTCATCAAAATAAGCAAACAACACACGAAAAACAGAATCTGTCAAAAACAGAATAGTCTGTAGTAATCTGTAAGTTTCGAATACTTCTGTAACCCCAAAAATTCTTAAATAAATTGGTGGACGTGAATAATTTGTCTATTAATCATCGGCAAAACGAATCAACCTAATCTCACTCTCCAGTAAAAAATGGCAGCAAATCTCGTGAGCGCTAAAGTTTCTGTTTTTACAGCAAGATCGCAAAAACTTCCCCCAAGTCTTCCCAAAGGTTCTACTTGGCACAAACACTAATTAAAAGAATAAAACCACATCTAAACAGAGTATAGATGAATTATTTATTAATAAACAGAACCAAAAGTAAAAAACAAAAATAAAATTGGGTTGCCTCCAAACAAGCGCTATCGTTTAACGCCCCTAGCTAGGCATAAAAGCAAGAATAGATCTAGGTATTGCCATGATAGTGATAGGGAAAATCGCGAAAACTCATCTCATACTCCCTATGTTCAGCGACAAGTTTTCTTTGTGGCAAGCAAAAGTAATCAAAAGGACTAAATTTAATGGGACAAAAGTCCCCAAGATCAAGCTCGGGAGGTACTGATTCCTCCTTTGGCCCCTCATATTGTACAACCAATTCATCATTATAAGCATTCTTTTGGCAAAAATTCATGAGCCTTTGTTCAAGAGAAAATCCTAACCCATTATTCTGGATGGCAAAATTATTATTAAGTTCAGAAATCCTGTCAACTAGAACGTCAGTAGGAACCTTTTTTCTAAGCTTTTCATTAAAAGCAACATGATCTAAAGATCGTAAGCCCATTATGTCTTCTTTATAGAAAAGAATTGCTTCTATGGGAGGACGGCCGGCGTCCACCCTATAATGCACAAAAATTCCATTGGCTTCTTTTATTATGAATCCGAACCCATGAGCTAAAAAGATGGTAGCTGCTCGCTTAACAGAAGAATGCTCAATATTAGAAAATTCTAGAAAAATACTTTGGATGCAAGGGTGCATACGAATAAATTGTCTTTCAAGTTCAACTATGAGCAAAGATATAGCATCCACAAAACTACTAGTTTTACAGAGAATAGACCCTCCCATAGTGGCTAAAGCACCGGCACAAGTTAAGAAATCTTGAATAACTCCTTTTCCAATAATATTACCACTACCAATCTGAAACTTTTAGTGTGTAAAATAGTAGGTTATTCATCAGGATCAACAAAAGCATCAAAGTTTCCATGTTACTATCACTATCCTTATCAACGATAACCTCCCCAATTTCAGACATGATGGCAGCAAGAGGCAAGCAAAAAGAGACGAACACAAAAGGAGGGTGAATAAAACGACAAGGGTGAAGTGGGGGAGAGGAAAATGAGAGGCAAATGGCAAATAATGTAATGTGAGGGATAAGAGTTTGTGATGGGTACTTGGTATGTCTTGACTTGTGCGTTGATCTCCCCAGAAATGGCGCCTAAAATCCTTCTTGCTACCTTTTGAGCACTGCGTTGGTTTTCCCTTGAAGAGGAAAGGGTGATGCAGCAAAGTAGTGTAAGTATTTCCCTTAGTTTTTGAGAACCAAGGTCACAATCCAGTAGGAGACTACAGCAAGTCATCTCGCACCTACACGAACAAATAAGAACCTCGCAACCAACACGATAAAGGGGTTGTCAATCCCTTCTCGGTCACTTTCGAGAGTGAGATCAGATAGAGATAATAAGATAAATATTTTTGGTATTTTTATGATATAGATTGGAAAATAAAGATTGCAAATTAAAATAGATTGGAAACTTATATGATGGAAAATAGACCCGGGGGCCATAGGTTTCACTAGTGGCTTCTCTCAAGATAGCATAAGTATTACGGTGGGTAAACAAATTACTAGCGAGCAATTGATAGAGAAGTGCATAATTATGAGAATATCTAGGCATGATCATGTATATAGGCAACATGTCCGCGACAAATAGACCGAAACGATTCTGCATCTACTACTATTACTCCACACATCGACCGCTATCCAGCATACATCTAGAGTATTAAGTTCAGAAGAACAGAGTAACGCATTAGGCAAGATGACATGATGTAGAGGGATAAACACAAGCAATATGATATAAACCCCATGTTTTTATCCTCGATGGCAACAATACAATACGTGCCTTGCTACCCCTGCTGTCACTGGGAAAGGACACCGCAAGATTGAACCCAAAGATAAGCACTTCTCTCATTGCAAGAAAGATCAATCTAGTA
The DNA here is from genome assembly GCF_002162155.2 of Triticum dicoccoides. Lineage (NCBI taxonomy): Eukaryota > Viridiplantae > Streptophyta > Magnoliopsida > Poales > Poaceae > Triticum > Triticum dicoccoides. Next base: position 410,460,521 of record NC_041386.1, read on the forward strand.
GGCCAAACCAAACTGATATTTCGAAGAGACTTCCAAAGGTAACAAATCATACAAAAAAGATTTGAGAGAAGAATCAAATATTGTTCATAGATAATCTTGATCATAAACCCACGATTCATCGGATCTTGACAAACACACCGCAAAAGGAATTACATCGAATAGATCTCCAAAAAGATCGAGGAGAACTTTGTATTGAGATCCAAAGAGAGATAAGAAGCCATCTAGCTAATAACTATGGACTCAAAGGTCTGTGGTAAACTAGACACACATCGTTGGAGAGGCTAGGGTGTTGATGTAGAAGCCCTCTGTGATCGATTCCCCCTCCGGCGGTGCTCCGGAAAAGGCCCCAAGATGGGGTCTCTTGGGTACAAAAGGTTGCAGAGGTGGAAATAGGGTTTCGTGGTGCTCCTGGATGTTTTTGGGGTATATGGATATATATAGGAGGAAGAAGTAGGTCGGTGGAGCTGCGAGGGGCCCATGAGGGTGGGGGCGCGCCCAGGGGGCAGGTGCGCCTCCCTGCCTCGTGGCCTCCTTGCTCCTTTCATGACGTCTACTCCAAGTCCCCTGGATCACGTTTGTTCCAAAAATAACTCTCACGAAGGTTTCATTCCGTTTGGATTCCGTATGATATTCCTTTTCTGCGAAACACTGAAATAGGCAAAAAACAGCAATTTGCACTGGGCCTTTGTTAGTAGGTTAGTCCCAAAAATAATATAAAAGTGTATAAGAAAGCCCATTAAACATCCAAAACAGATAATATAATAGCATGGAACAATCAAAAATTATAGATACATTGCAGACGTATCAAGCATCCCCAATCTTAATTCCTGCTCGTCCTCGAGTAGGTAAATGATAAAAACAGAATTTTTGATGTGGGATGTTGCGTAGCCTAATTCTCAATGTAATTTTCTTTATTGTGGCATGAATATTCAGATATGAGAGATTCAAGACAAAAGTTTAATATTGATATAAAAATAATAATACTTCAAGCATACTAACTAAGCAATCATGTCTTCTCAAAATAACATGGCAAAAGAAAGTTCATCCCTACTAAATCATATAGCTTGGTCATGCTCCATTTTCGTCACACAAGAATGCTCTCATCATACACAACCCCGATGACAAGCCAAGCAATTGTTTGATACTTTAGTAATCTCAAACTTTTTTCAATTTTCACGCAATACATGAGCATGAGCCATGGATATAGCACCATGGGTGGAATAGAATATAATGATGGGGGTTATGTGGAGAAGACAAAAAAGGAGAAAGTCTCACATCGACGCGGCTAATTAACGGGCTAGGGAGATGCCCATCAATTGATGTCAATGCAAGGAGTAGGGATTGCGATGCAACAGATGCACTAGAGCTATAAATGTATGAAAGCTCAACAAAAGAAACTAAGTGGGTGTGCATCGAACTTGCTTGATCACAAAGACCTAGGGCATTTGAGGAAGCCCATTCTTGGAATATACAAGCCAAGTTCTATAATGAAAAATCCCCACTAGTATATGAAAGTGACAAAACAAGAGACTCTCTATCATAAAGATCATGGTGCTACTTTGAAGCACAAGTGTGGAAAAAGGATAGTAGCATTGTCCCTTTTTATTTCTTTTTTTGGCCTTTCTTTTTTTAGTTGGCCTTCCCCCTTTTTTATTTGCGACAATGCTCTATTAATGATGATCATCACACTTCTATTTATTTACAACTCAATGATTACAACTTGATACTAGAACAAAATATGACTCTATATGAATGCCTCCGGTGGTGTGCCGGGAAGGGAAATGAATCAAGAGTGACATGTATGATAAATTATGCATGGTGGCTTTGCCACAATTACGATGTCAACTACATGATCATGCAAGGCAATATGACAATGATGAAGTGTGTCATAAATGAAACAGTGGAAAGTTGCATGGCAATATATCTTGGAATGGCTATGGAAATGCCATTGTAGGTAGGTATGGTGGCTGTTTTGAGGAAGATATAATGAGGTTTATGTGTGATAGAGCATATCATATCACGGGGTTTGGATGCACCGGCGAAGTTTGCACCAACTCTCAAGGTGAGAAAGGGAAATGCACGGTACCGTAGAGGCTAGCAATGATGGAAAGGTGAGAGTGCGTATAGTCCATGGACTCAACATTAGTCATAAAGAACTCACATACTTATTGCAAAAATCTACAAGTCATCAAAAACCAAGTATTACGTGCATGCTCCTAGGGGGATAGATTGGTAGGAAAAGACCATCACTCGTCCCCGACCGCCACTCATAAGTATGACAACCAAAGAACAGCTCATGTTTCAAATTTCTTACACAACGGTTAGCATATGTGCATGCTACGGGACTTGCAAACTTCAACACAAGTATTTCTCAAATTCACAACTACTCAACTAGCATGACTCTAATATTACCATATTCATATCTCAAAACAATTATCAAGTATCAAACTTCCCATAGTATTCAATGCACCTTTTTATGCAAGTTTTATTATACCAATCTTGGATGCAGTACAAAAAAAATACACTTGCGTGATGATACATGTTTGTCACAGTAGGTCACATTTTCTGTCATGCATGTACATCCATGACAATTTTATGACAGCATCAAGATAGTCATACATGTGCTGTCGTAGAAGTGTTCCATGACATTACCAAAATTATCATCACGGAAGTGTCCACCTCCATGACGATAAATCGCGCGTCACAGAAGTGCTTTCGTCAAGGGTGAACGACACGTGGCATCCACCATAACGGAACGCCGTAAAGCTATAGGGTCCACTTTTGGATCCGATAACACATTAACAGCCCTGACCAATGGGGATTTTCCATGTGTAAAATCATCATTGGCTGGAGGAAACACATGTCGGCTCACCGGTGGGACAGATGCCATCCACTCATTGGACCGAAAGCGCCTATGATACGTCGACACGTGGCACGGCCCAACAGAGGCCCATTCCTATGAAAAGGCCGGCCTGTTTGACTTTGTCAAAAGGTGGCGGGCCGGCCCACGGCAAGCTTGTTAATGGCATGTTCACATATAGCCCATTTACAGCCCGCTAACCCAGGGCCTGTTTACGGCCTATCCGAATTAGGCCCAGTATCATCATCTGGGCCATCCAATATAATTCCAGCCCATCTTAACTTCTGGCCCATGTAGGGCCCATGACATCTTTCGGCCCATATGAGGCCCTTAGTAACTCTCAGCCCATTAACGGCCTGTGGTAAAACTGGCCCGTAATGAACAGTGTATCACTTTATACCCATTAACGACACGTGGTGAAACTGGCCCGTAATGAACATATATCACTTTATACCCATTAACGGCCCATTATTCCATTGAGCCGTTTCCAGCCCATGTTATCTTTTGGCCTTCTCAGGGCCCATTTATTCTTGGACTCATTTCCAGCATTCGTTTTCTTACGGCCCGTTACTGTCATTTTTTACTTGTGGGCTAAATTCAGCCAGTGGTTACAGTCGGCCCATTTGTGGCCCGTTAATACGTTGGGCCGTTTTCATAGCATCATCAAATATGGCTGATTAACGATGACCCGTTATGGTCGGCCCGTGAACGGACAATTTCAACTCTAGCCCATTTACGGCCATAATGTGGTCTGTTATTGGCCCATGTTTGGCCAACCGATCATACGGCCCGGAGAAGGCCCATTGATGATACGGCCCGTAGAAGGCCCATTGTGTCTACGGCCCGTATAAGGCCCATTGTTTCTACGCCCCGTAGAAGGCCCATTGTTTCTACGGCCCGTAGGAGGCCCATGTTAACTACAGTAAATATGTAGCCCGTGGTTATTGTGGCCTAGTTTTAAAAAATAGGTTATTGCGGCCACTAGCAAACCGCAGAAAAAGAAATGCACTGACTACAAGAAAACAAATAAACAAGACAATAAGGAAATAAATTAGCAAGCAACTTATGCTAGGCTATCACGGCTATTACACATATTACATCCACTGGGCATCAAAGTTCGCCACCAGTACAAATATAGGGAACAAAGCAGCATATAAATGTCGCAGCAAAATAAGTCCAGAATTGAAACCACTTTAGAAGAGATCAATAAACAATATCCTAGATACCCATAATGCTGGCAAGATGCTTAGCAAGCTTATTGACTTTCTCTTGTTTGGCGCTTAAATCCTCCAGCACTTGCTGTTGCACCAGAAAGTATGCATCTGAATTCTGTAGGGACTTCCTAAGTCCTTCGGCTTCCTGTTGCATAACATCTGATCGATGTCTTCCAACTTGAAGTTGAGACTCAAGAAGCCGGACTGATTTAGGCAACGAGTTCGAAGAGCTAGTGCCAGTAGTAGTAGCCAGTAACTCGAACACTACATCAAGACAGGACTTTGGGGTTGTCTTAGTGTCTTCAATATAGTTTTTATCAGCTTTCTTGGAGACCAACAGGGATGTCTCACTATCTTGAACCATATCTACATTAGTTCCTTTACCATTGCATACGGGGTACTCTTCTCCAATATTTTATTCGCGTTCTAAAAGAGAAACAAACAAACACATGACAGGTTGACAATGTAGTATATGAAACTCATTTTGGCAAACCAGTTCAGTAGTAAGGTGGACAGGATAACAACATGAAACAAACATATATCTATGTGGTATGGTCACTGTATGGTCTATATCATTCTAGTTTATGTTGCCAAATCAAGATAGATACAGTTCGAATCATATCTATTTAAGACAAAGCAGCTTAGACAGAATATAAGTGTGGGAAACTACACAGCAATAACAACACTTGTAATGTGCATGGCATGAGAACATAACTGTTTATTCAATTGAAACTGAAATCAACATAGAGCAAGTTACAACAGCAAACACGTTAAAGAAACAGTTTTAAAACATACATGTTGCGCCATTGGAGCTTCAATTGCATCCTTCAAATTTGAAATTAGTTGGTATGAGTAAATATAGTGATGCAAGAGCAAAGTAGTATGAACCATAGCTACGGAACCTGACCTGAGAACAAGTCTTCTTCTGCTTTAAGCGTTGACTTGGGGTTCAGAGTGGTGGTCCTGGTGCTTTGGGCACTGTAGTTGCCTTACTAACTGCTCGTGTTTGGGTGCTCTGTGGTGGAGACAGTGTTGTGTCAACGGGAACTGGGTTACTATTTGCTGGGGTTGGGGTTAGAATGGGTGTAGCTGGTTCTCTGTCCAACTGGGTATGGGTACAATCTGCATGAGTCTGGGTTATGTGTGGTGGGGATGGTTCTTGGGCAAGTCAACTATGGTTCTATCTCCATCGACAGGTAGCACGATCTTTTCTGAAGACTGTGTTTTTACTCCCATAGATACTGCCATCACCCCCTCCAATTGAAATGGCTGATAAACAAGAAAAGTAATTGAATGTACAGACATTGTAAGATAGACAGGTGCAATGGATAGTAGGGAAGAAAATAGGGCATGAAATAATTCACATTTATGTTGTCTAACCAAACAGAATAGCAGGACATAATTTCACATATATGATGGCTAATTAAATAGGATAGCATGACACAATTTCACATGTATGATGGCTAACTAAACAAGATAGAATGACATACTTCAAAATATGATGACTATGTAAATAGGATGACATGATATAACTATACGATGTGTCTATTAAAGTGCTTGGCATGCCATAAATCACAAACATGCCGTCGATGGAAACATGATGGCATGATATAATTCACGGATAGAATGACATAATTCAAAATATGATAACTATGTGAACAGGATGAGATGATATCACTATATTATGTCTTTAGAAAATGGGTTGGCATGCCATAATTCAGATACATGTTGTCTATGTAAACATCATGGCATGATATAATTCAAAAATATGATTTATATACTAAGGAAGTGAACAGAGGGCAATCGCATATATGATGTCTCAACTAAGGAGATGGCATTCAATATATGATGTAAAAACTAAGCATTTCAATACAACATATGCATGATATGAGTAATATAACCCTGCCAAGTTTGAGCATACACCTCAGGGGGATAATAGGACTGGTCATCTGCCTCTGAATCCTCCTCTGAAGAGCTATATGTAACCAGCAAGATATCTGCTTCAGCAGGTAGCATTGTCTGCTCTAAAGACCTTGTTTTCACTCTATATTTCTCCATCACCAATTCAAATGGCTGATGCACAGGAAGAGAAGTTGAATATACAAACATTGCCGACAAAAGCAATGAGAAATACAACAAAAAGGACGGCATGATATAATTCACATATATGACGCTTGGCTAAACAGCATGGCATTGCATAATTCACATATATAATGCCTTGCAACAAGATAGCATCTCATAATTCACATATATAATGTCTTGCAACAAGATGGCATTGCATAATTCACATATATGGTAATTAGACACTAAACAGGTGGCATTCACACAAAGCATGTCTAAACTAAGCAAATGACATAGCAATGCAAGATACCATACGCACGATATGAGCAACATAACCCTGCCAAGTTAGAGCATGCACCTCGGGGGGAAATAGGACTAGTCATCTGTCTCTGAATCCTCCTCTGAGGAGCTATCTGTAACCAGCAAGACATGCGCTTCATCAGATAGCATTGTCTGCTCTAAAGACCTTATTTCCACTCCAGATTTTTCCATGACCGTGTCGAATGGCTGATGCACAGGGAGAGTAATTGAATGTACTAAAATTGTTGACACATTTAACACGTAATAAAATTGATGTCATGATAAAATTCACATATAAGATGACTGGCTAACCATGGTGGCATTGCAAAATTCACATATAAGATGCCTGGCTAAACAAGATGGCATTGCATGATTCACATACGATAAAGAAAGTAAACAGATGGCATTGACACAAAGCATGTCTAAACTAAGCAGATGACATCTTTGGTATATACAGTAAGCAATGCAAGGCACCATATGCATGATATTACCAACATCAGCATGCCAAGTTAGAGCGAAGACCTCATGGGGTAAATAGGAGTGGTCTTCTGCTTCTGAATCCCCCTCAGAACAGTTATCTTCCTCTTGATTACAATCTGAAATGGGTGGAGGGGGGCTGCCTTTGCGCCCACCATGGAGCAACGTCTGCATGAAATTTTATTGCCACACAAGGCTCGTCTCTTTTTCTCTACATGTTCAGTTCCATTATGTACAATAATTGACATGCATTGGAATAAAACATGGTGAGATTATGTAAGGAGTGCATGCACAAACCCAGAGTGATGGTAGAAAAATGTGGATAGACCCAAAACCAATGATAGCAGGCAGATAATAGCTTTAGTTAAAAAATACAGATAATGGCTCCTTTAATGTTTGTTTGCACCCAACATGAAACTCATAGTAGACACCCGAGATTAACTAGATAGTAGACAGATAGTACCAATTGCTGTCCCAATATGTACCCCACAAGCATTTAAAAACTCAAGTTTTAGCATAAGTTTGGGCCTGAATCGGAGTCTAATAGGTGAACACAATGATAAAGTAGCATGTCATCATATTAAGCGATGCATAACGTAAGCAGACACGGAAGAGTGCGACCTCTCTTGCGGACCCGTGTAGTCCTCAAGGTCATCTGCTCAGTTGATGATGGTAATGCAGTTGTCGTGGCTGCCGGCAGCGGGGAAGAAGATCCGAGGCGCCGAAAGACAGTCTGGACAGTGGATCCCTGCTGTGGTGAACCCTTCCGTCATTGGAGCAGCTGAGCTGGGGTGGAACACAGCACCGCAGGAGCAGGACAAACCACACAAGGTTATCTTTGACACATATATGTAACAGAAGTAATTGTGTAAGGGCTTGTTTGAATTTGAGGATTCTAACAATGCAGGGATAGGAAATAGACAGGAATAGGATAGGGACGTAGGTGAAAAACAGGGAATTTATAAACACAGGATTTCTGCCTATCTGGGTGTTTGGTTCACAAGAATTGGAAGATCACAGGATGCAAAGAAGCATGGTGAGATTAAGTCAAACCACAAGAAAATGTACGGTTATAATGCTATTATGCTACTATCTCTTAGTATTGTGCTTCATGAATAGGAATTTGAAAAGGAGGATAAGTGGAAATTAAAATTCCTACAGTTTTTCTTTCAAGGAGACACTAAAGGAACAAATCCTACAGTTTTCCTTTGCTCCATTCCTTTGCACCAAATTCAAGAAAAGTAGTACCATACGAAACTTTCCAATTCCTATGTTTTTCATTCACTTTTCCTTTCAAGCACTGGCGATTCTAGTAGGCAGGCTTGAGCAAGGAAAATCCTACACTAAAAAATGTTTTTGTGCTACTTCTGTTACTTTGGACCCAGGCCACTGCCCTACTAGCTCAACTCCCAAGGCCATCGACAAATGCACAGCTCAAACACGAAGAGATAAATAATGATGACGTTCAAGAGAGTTCATCACGGATAGCTAAGTTGCCTGGCACCTCACTACTTGTCATATAGTAGGATAAAATAATCGTATTTCCCATTACTCTGTGTGCTCAGTGGACAATATATATAACATGAGAGTAAAAAAGATATGCAACAAGTACACAACCTCTTTGGCGAAGCCATGTCGATCTCAGCATGATTGGGTTGGCCGGTAAGGATGCTCCGGCTGACTTGGCTGTCGGAGGATGGGAAGATCTTAGGCGTCTGGAGATGGAGCCCGAGGTATTTGACGGAGTAATTGACCACGGGTACCCCGAAGACGGCAAGACAATATTTCAAGACATCGGGGCTAGCAAAGCCCCTCAGTCCGACTGCCAGGCTGCTCCCGCCGGCTCCCCGTCCGACTGCTTTGCCCGGCCGACCAGCCGGCTGCCGACTGCGGCAACCAGCCGGCTGCCGACTGCGGCCAACCCGATACCGACAAGACACCGACGAGACGGCCATACCTCGGACGAGAAAACTGTACCACGACGCAATCATGTACAGTGTCACTTGTCCCCTGGCACTATTTATGAAGTGACCCAGGGGACAAGCATGACATGCACCAGGCCTTACCCATGCCCACTACCAAGCTTACATCATAAGCTACCCTCTCCTATATAAAGGGGCACACATCCATCCATCCAGGGGAGGGGACTCTCACACACACACACAAGCAACTAGCTAGCAAGCTAGCTAGCTATCCATCCATCCATCCACATGAGCACACATGCTCACGGCCATGAGCATGGCCGGCCACTAGCATGCCTCATATAGGCATATACAAAGCCAGATGCCTGTGGCACTGCTTTCAGATACAGCTCCAGGAGCACTCTGTACCAGATATACCAGATATACTCAGACATGCAGGAGTAGGGGTGTTATCTCTCCGGAGAGCCCCGAACCTGGGTAAACTAGCGCGTGCTACTCGCATACCCGCTCCCGGTCCTATCAGCAACAGTCTTACCCTCACACTAAGCCCTTGTAGCATCTGTCGACTCGCAAGCCCCCCGTGAGAATACCACGACAGTATTGCTCCACTGTGATGGAGGGTTTCGTCGTTGGAGCAGCTTCGGTGAGTTGTACGACACCGAGGCTGAAGCAGGACAAGAGAGACAATGTTAACCTGAGTGGAATTCTAATTGCATCTCCAATAGATGACGTAAAATACATAACCACAAAGTGCTAGATGTAAAATACATCGGCCGCTCATCTCTGAACTTAACTGTCGAAACTGAATTTAACTATCGAATCTGAACTTGGCTGCCGAAACTGAATTTTGTTGTCGAAACTGAATTTTACTATCGAAACTGAACGCACTAGAGGTGAGGCTACATGCCAGTCGACTGACTTTTTCATCTCTGGTCAGTCGATTTCGCAGCCGTTCGATACGAAATCAAGGGCATGCAGTTCATCTTCAATCTCCACCCCCTGAGCCGCCAGCCACCACCGGCCAAACAGCCGCCCGCGGCTGGCGGTGCACCACCCCGCCCGCCCCAAAAACACTCCCCACCGCCGGTCCGCCGCCGCCCCAGCCATCCCTCTAGGCCCCCCCTGTGCCGAGCTTTTTCTCTGGCGATCCCCACGCCATCGCCCCACCACCGCCGGCGACCACCGCCCCCACCCTGAACCCTAAGATAGATAGTGGGGTACCTCTCTAGTGAGCCCCCTCCCCGCTGCGGCTGGTTCTTCCTTAACTCCGGCAAGCCCCCCACCCCTTGAAAATCGATTGACCCAAAAGTCGATTTAGTCGACTGAAGTGTGGCTAAATCGAAGCAGCATCGCAAGCAAGAGCAAGACCGAGAGCAGCAGCATGAGCAAGAGCAGACAAGGCAAGGGACCGAGAGCAAGAGCAGAGCAGCAGCACGAGCGAGAGCTAAAGCAGCAGCAGCTCCTATTGATGTGGACGTCGCCGCCGAGGGAGCGACATCGTGGAGGAAGTGCCCGGCGACGCCACCGTGGATGGAGCCGTGCCATTTCGGCTCGGGACCGAGCGACGGCAGCACGGTGAGATCGAATCAAGAATAAAATGCGGCGATTAGTGTACAACCTCTTTGGTGGCGCCGATTAGGCCGCAACTTCATCCGAGGAAACGGTGATGATGATGCTATTCCGGTGGTGCAGGTGAAGATGGCGGTGTGGGAATGGAGGTGGCGCAAAAGACGAGGGGAACGTCAGGGCAGCTCCTTGGAGGTGGAGGACAGGGTGGCTGAACCAGCGGGACGACTAGATCAACGATGGATCCTCATCCGGTACGGTGGATGAGGGACGTCGAGGTGTTGCTGTGGACGACGTCGTCAGGGATGAGGATCCGACTGGGTGGCGGACGGAGAAGGGTGTGGGGCTTCGCGGGTTTTCCCGGCCTCGGTGTATGAATGGGTGGGCGGATGGGATGGGAGTGGGGAACCATGGCTTAGGGATGCACTTGTCCGAAATGTGGGGTAAGTTACGAAAGTACCCCCACCAATTTGAGGCGGTTCTTTTGGTTCAGGGGTATGACGGGAATTTCGCGTGTTGGGATTTCACAGGAGGTGGGAGTTTTCGCACGCGTTGTAATTTTGGAATAGCAAGGCGCGGGTTGAGATGGAGGGAGTTGTCGGAGCACAACGAGACAAAGATTTATCTTAAATATTTCGGGGTAACAAGGTGCGGGTTGAAGAGGCGGGAGTTTCGCAGCACGATAAACAGAGATGCTAGCTTGAAATTTTGGCATAACAAGGTGCGGCTTGAAATTTCGGGAGAACAAGCTTAACGTGTACCCAAAAAAGACAATTTAGACTAGTATGATATACTATGTACAATGTGTTTAACACGCACAACACACAAAGACACCATTTAGACTAGTAAGGTACACGTGCATTGCACGCATGAGATTTGGCAACCAAATTTTGAGTAAATACCACATTATAGCATGTAAGCTTTGAGTCATATATGCATGATGTATATGTTCGTTTAATTCTTATAGTTCATTTCATTCAAAATCATCTAGTTTTTATAAGAAAGCTAATCTATTTTAACATTCATGGAATTGTGGGTTGTAATGCATAAAGTAAAAACAAATCATGTAGAAAAACATTTGGACAATTCTGATACAGAAGATTCTAGAACAAAGAAGAAGTGCTTGTGTTTTGAGGTTTGTGCATTATGCTTAAGTTCAACCATAGAGTCTTCTAGATGATATCCAACCGCCAGTAGTGCTCAAATTTGCCAGCTCTGCACCATCGGATTGGCCTCATCCAATGACCATCTTTTAAAGTTAAAGTTATCCGCACACTATATAAAAAATATAAAATATAATATATATATATATATAAGGGTATAGATATAGATATGTGATGCGAAAGCCGATGCGAAAGCCACCCATCATCTCCAATTAGAATAGTGTGTCCATGCACGGATGCAATGTGGCCAAACGATGTCTGCCATCGGTATCTCAAATTCAAACCAGTCTGACCTTATTCAATGTGTATGCATTACAATATGCTCATTTCCAAACCACACCACGCAGATCTCCGTTATATTCATGCATGCATGGGTTTCAAACATCATGATCTCTTATTCAAATATTTGAATTCAACTTTACATTGATTATGACCTCACCTAGTCTTTTACACCCACACATTGGTCTTCTTTTTATCATTGTACCACTAACTTTCTCTCGTGCATGCATGCACACACACTACCAGTCGGCATTATCCATCGCACACATGCAATCTTTTTCTTCAGGTCGATCTCCCATGAAGGCACACACACATCCCCCTCTTCATCATATCAGGCATTCTTTACCTCTCACGTGCATGTGCAACGATCGATGTTCCTCTATGTGTGTGTATATAGCTAGGCCTTTTATAGTTTTCCATATAAACCGGTCAATCCATATATCTAGTGAGGTCTCACCCTCTTTCCCACGTCCACATCGATCAATCTATACCTCTCTATATAGGATTACATATGTAGCTAATACACCCACATTAATTATATATCCAACGCACCCCTCTCATCATTCATGTCTTCCGCTTCATCTCTCAAACGCGCGCACAATGGCGAAGATAGGGGGCAGCAAGGGCCCTGCACCCCTAACATCACTATATATCGAGGCTAATATGAATGTGATCATTAGATAATTGCTGGTAAAAATGGTTTGAGTTGATGAATTGGCCCTCCTCGTACCCTATCTCATGGGACATTTTTCGTGGCTCCGCCACTGCGCGCAACAGCGCATGTTCTCGCCCCCTCTCTCTAAATATCGATCTCGCAGTTGTGTACTCCTTCATAGTCTCCCTCCACTCGGCCCCTCGCACCATCTTCTTGCCCCCACTGGATTTTGCCACATGTACAATCTAGCAGACTCCATGGTTGAACTTAAGCATAATGCACAAATCTCAAAACAACAGTGGTTCTCCTTTGTTCTAGAATCTTCTGTATCATAACTGCCCAAACTTTTTTTCTAGTTGAATTGCCATTATTTGTTTTTACTTTATGCTTTACAATGCACAATTCCATGAATCATAAAATAGATTAAGGGCTTCTTTGATTCAAAGGATTCTCACAGGAATTTTGGAGGATTCTAACCCTTGGGAATTTTTCCTATCTTGGTTGTTTGATTCGTAGGATTGTAAACCGTAGGAATTTTTCCATATGATTCATTTGCACTAGATTTCATAGGAAACATCCCATCCACTCAAACCTCTTTGAAATAATTCTACGTTTTTTCTATGCACAATCAAACACTCGTACAATCCTGTAGGATTCAAGACGACATTCCACTCTAATCCCATGTTCTTCCTATTCCCACGTTTTGGAAATCCTACGAATCAAAGAGGCCCTAGGTTTTTTATAAAAACTTATTGATTTTGAATGAGATGAACTATAAGAATTAAATGAATGTCTACATCAGGCATATATGACTCAGAGCTTACATGTTATAGTGTGGTATTTATTCATAATTTGGTTGCAAAATCTGACGAATGCAATGCACGTGTACCTTACTAGTACTTCGAGTATGTGCAAATCACAATGGCATGCTACACAGTGTCTCTCTTACAGTTCATGAAACCACGTGGCACATGTGGAGGCGTTGTCGCGACATCCTTGTGTGGATTGATCACAGTGGCGTGCTACTGGTTCCAGAAGAATGTACTCGTCCTCCTTGAGCCACACTGGCGGTACATGCACGAAGCGAAGATGTGCACGCATGCCATGCACGCACTCATTCCCTCGCACGCACACGCGGGTACATGAGCGGACGCAATTTTGTACCAAGATCCATCCCATGTGATAATTTTACGTGTGTAAAGTCCTTCACTTCATTGATGGTCAATTAATACAGCGCATGCAAATTGAGTGGATGTGAGGGCGGAAGAAAGACATTACTACTCCACTGCGCGCATGCGAGTAGTTAAATCATGGGTTGCTAGTAGTACTTCCATTGGTCTCCTTCGTATTTTGTGCCAATTTTTGACAGTAACATAATATTTACGCATCTGAGCAGTGTAGTCTACTTGAAATTTATGTTCCACTAAACTCATCGGGAGCCGTTTCGGGCCTCGAAACCAAAACCCATCAATTTATCTTTACCTTGTTCCCATCACATTCGAAAGTACTAGTGCTACAATTAAGTGCAAGCCTGCTCACACCTACTAGTACATACCAAACCTGAACGTGTTCCCACTATGCAGGTATTAGTACTAGTGCTAGTACTTAGGTTATAAAAAGGGGAACTACCTAATCAAAAATTACTCTACCTTTCCTCCTCATAAGTGCTTCTTCTTCGTCCGTCCTTGCCATGTCCAGTGCACAGAGCTCTAGGTCGAGAACTACTCGTAACAAGGGAGCGGCAACCAAGGCTGCGGGAAAAAAAGAGGGCTCACTGCCACACAGAGACCTCGAAAGATCTCTCACAGGCTGGCAATGGCTCCCAAGAGCGCCCTAGCCGCGGAGGCGAACATGCCGAGCAGGCGACAATGGAGTCGTTATCCCTCGACGGCATGCCCGATCAGCTCAATAAGCACCTCAATAAGCAGAAGGAGTTCATCCATGTCTTGGTGGAGCTGCTGAGGGAGAGACTCGACGACATGCCCGCTGGGCTCAATAAGCAGGGGGAGTTGATTGCCGGCTTGGTGATGCTCCTGAAGAAGAGCATTGCCTCGGAGAAGAAGGCGACCAGCGAAATCCTGCAACTTCAGGAGGACAAGGTGAAGCTCTGCCACAAGCTCGACCTGCTGAAGGAGAAAAACGCCGGCTGGAAGAAGCTGCATGAGAGTAGTAGTTCCTCGATGAACATGCTGCAGACCCTCGTCATGGAATAGAAGGAGGAGTTGGCGAAGCTCCGCATCGAGCACCCGGCTGCTGTCAAGGTACGTAATCCGGCCGTGGAACAAATGATGAAGGCTCGCATCGAGAAATCCCGCGTCATGGACAGAATGAAGAAGATGGCGGAGGAGACGCGCAAGGACATGGAGGTCATGGAGGCGATGAAGAAGAAGTTACGAGTCCACGGCGAATTAGATCATTTGGGGTGATAATATTCCTTCTTCTTTTGCTCCTGTGTTTCTTCTTTTGCTTCGGGTGTTTCGCCACACGTGTCACGTTCTCTGCGAGGCATGAATAGAACAATGCTAACAATGAGATGACTAGCAAATTAGATCATTGTTTGTCGCCATATGGCACTGGGCTGCCATGTTTCGTGCTCCTCCATCGTAGTACTACTCTAGTGGAAAACTTGAGTATACCGCACAGTTCTTTGCTCCTCCTCAGGTCGTCGGCACATTTATACGAGCGGTCAAATCACAAGGCCCCGCCTTCCAGCAGTAATGAGCCGTCAAATCACAAAGGCTCTCGCCTCTCGTGAAAATGACCAAGCTAGACTGCCTCGCCCTCTAGCCTTTTAAAAATGTATACATTTTTACAGTAGTAGTATCGATGGATTGCGCCATGGAGCAAAACTAACAAGATGAAATTAAAGAAAAAAGGTGGTACATATAGAGAGCGCTCGTCGCCAAGTTATGCATATACTATATGACACTACCCGCTATGAAGGTACTAGTAACATAGACTAGTAACTAGTCTATGATACTCTCCACTATGACAAGCCAAAGTCGAGGCGCGGATACCAATGAGGGCCTGGTTGTGTCTATACTTGGACAACTCACCTGACTCCATGCGCACCAGGCAGACCAAGCTCGTGTCGCGTTGGTGTCGTGTGCGGCCCGCACATTAACCAAAACCTCACGCCTCCATCTTAGCCTCCGCGTTTTAAACTTCTCAATCTCAAGGCCAAGGAGCAACGTGAAACCTATGATAGAGCCAATCAGATGGTTGAGAACACTACAATTCGTAGCTATAGATGCGTGTGTGAGAGAGGACGAGTGTGTGCGTGCACCTCTTCTTAGAGTACAAGTGTATGTGGGTGGCATCGACCTAGGGAGCAGTGATGGTGCGTGCGAGAATTCCCGAGAGATAGGTGTAATGCGTCTGAAAAAAGGACTAGTCTATAGCTCGCCATGAGGCTATTCCTGTCGAACGCCAAGCGTAAGATATGTATCCGACGGTGCCAGTTTTTGCACGTACACAACAGTAGAAAAAGAACTAGTACCATGGCATATGCTACACCATGGCCAAGAAAACGTGCGACGTTACGCCATCCGGGAATAGTGCCGCACTTCGAAACTAGAACCGTCAATAAATTTTGAGCGCGTCTTGTCACATTCCAAATTAGTACTACTACCACGCTATATTTAATTGCAAACTTGTTCACACCAATCACAACCTAAACGGTTTCCCACTTAGGACCGTATTAGTACTACTCGGTTATAAATACTACTATGCTAAGATGACTGCACATTCCTCCTCAACTCCTCATCCACAAAAAACAATCAAGTCAATCAAGCCACGGCCAGCGTGAGTTCTGGGTCGAGAGATTTCCACCAGGGAGAGGTGAGCATGGAAGAGGAAGCACGAGAGATGTCCCGCCTCGCCGCAAAAGCAACTGACATGTCCAGCCGCGCAGTAGTAGCAGCACAGAGGTCCCGCCGTGCCGCCGAAGCAGCACGGAGGTCCCGCCGCGCCGTCGATGTAGTAGATTGGTCCGGCCACGCTGCAGAAGCAGCAGAGATGTCCCGCCCGCGCCGTCAAAGCGGCACAGAGGTCCTGCCGCGCCACGGTGGCCTGGGAAAATTTCTCACGGACACGCGATGACTCTTACAGGCGCATGCATGCGATGGTCCATAGCCAGCTGGATCAGATCTCCGGCTGGGCGAGGTTGCAGGATGAGGCTACCGGTGTCATCCGGCAGCTAGGGGAGGGTAATGCGAAGCTCCGGGGCGAGCGCAACCTGTTGACGGCGAAGATCGCCAAAAGGGTAAAGAAGTTGGAGGAGATCGCTGTCTTGATGCAGAGAACGGGTGTCATCATCAAGAAACTTATGGACGAGAAGGCCATGCTCCACATCGAGTGCAATAGGCTGGTGGTGGAATCCAAGGATGCTACCAAGCAGCATATTAAGGACATGAAACTGATGAAAGAGATCATCGCCTGCCGCGAGAACTAGTCTCCGCGACCTGCAACGCATAAAGAAAGTAGAGATCAGCGAGCCAGATCGTTGTATGCGTCTTCCTTCTTCTTTTGCCCTTGTGTATTTCGGGCGTAGCCACATGTGGCTTTTTAATTATCTTCCTAATTATGTAAAACAATTATTATCCACTCTCGCCGTCCTTATATATATATATTCATCAGTCTTGCTATAAGTCGTAGTAGATGCTATATAGGTCCGTCAGATCTTACATCAAGATCCGTGCAAAATTTTCTTTTTAGATTTTCTTTTTTCTCTCTTAAATCTCAGTCGAGTGAGACATTGCCACGCCATTAAATAGAGTCTCGGGTGCCATTAATGGAGACCTTGGGAGAGAGGTGGACGGCAGATGGAGGTTAAAGGGCTCTCCTCCCGATAAGCACGCGCGGGGGTCTGGTCGCACGCCTCCTGTACTCAAATAGCTACCCTGCACGGCGCCTCCTAGCTAATTAAAAAAGGGGACACATGGCGGCACGTAAATGGTAAATAGAACACCCATGGTTTCAATAATACTTGTGTTTCGATTGTAACGTGACAACACTTGTTCCAAAATGACTTTGTTGATTGTTAATGTGTGTGCCTTCGCAAATCGGATAGCAAAATTACCATAGCATGTTGGTGCCATGTCATGACACCAAGCCAAGTTTCATGATTTTCATGCGTGTTTCGGATTTACAGGAATTAAAAAACCAAGTTTCTCAATGTTTCCAGCCGAGCCATGACGCCCAAATGTTTGAATTTCATTCCCATTTCTGGCATGGGACCTAGAAATTTACCCGAGGACATACATGTGATTTTTCAACCAGCTTTGGTGCACTGGAGCATGTGCTTGTATTTAAAATTTGAATTATGCACACAAAGAAACTTATACCAAAACTTGTTCCTATTCTGCAATTTTTTTACCACGGCATGGTAGTACCATGACATGACACCATGCCAAGTTTCATGATTTTCAGGCATGTTTTGGATTTACAAGAATTTTAAAACCAAGCTTCTCATTGTTCTCGGCCGAACCACAATGCCCAGATGTTTGATATTCATTCCCATTTGTTGCATGGGACCTAGAAATTCACTCGAGGACACACATGTGATTTTTCAATCAACTTTGGTGCAAGGGAGCATGTGCTTGTAGTTCAAATTTGAATTATGCACATTAAATTACCAGAAACTCAATTAATGTATAAAAAAGGACAAACGAACCTGGAATAATTCCAAAATTTAACAGGGCACTCATATAGTTCTATGTTGCCTCTGTAAAGAAAATCTGGGGGGAGGCAGCATATATTGTTTCGCACACATAGGTATAAAGAAATAATGAAATTAGCATACCTATTTAATTCTTGGGTTCTTATTATTTATGCCACTAGTTGTGTATCACTACTCAGTTTTGCCATTAGAAGTTACAACTACTCAAAAAATGCCATCGATCAGTGAGATGCCTGCTCAAAATGCAGTTAGATATCTAAAAAATGCCATCGTTAAGTTAGATGTTTGCTCAGAAATGCCATTAGACATTGTTATTTTCACGTCAAACCCGTTGACCATGTTACATGACAAAAATAAGCTGATTCTCACAATGATAAGTTAATGCTGTCCAGCACAACACACCCCTCAAATAAAACTAAGCACCTTGGAATTCTTTGACAAAACTAAGTACCCTGAAATTCTTTGACAACTAAATTGTTGGCTATATGATGTTGGCCATATATATTGTACGTATATAATGTGAAGAAACGAGTGGTAGTACTATACAAACTAAAAGATGAAATGTATGAAATATAACGAGAAGAAACATAACATAGTTCTGCTGGGGGCTCAGCACAACACACCCCTCAAATAAAACTAAACACACCAAAAATTAAACTAAGCAACTAATCCGGTAGGCACTGCATTAAAACCACCATGAGCAACGACACTGCCACCTTACTCAGAGTCCTCGTCCACGTCCTCGACTTCATCCTTGTCCCTCTTCCTCTTGGGCGATACTTCTTTGCTTGAAATGCACACTTGGCTCTTGCTCTTCATCCAAACCTTCTAGATATTGAAACAAAGGTAGCCATCCATTGCAGCATAGTGGATGTGGTCTATATCTAGTACAGTCCACTGCCATGCACGATGAAACGTGTGCGGAGGTTTCTTCAGTTCACCGTATGAAGGATGAACCATGGCTCCTGATAGGGTCAGCATTGAAGGTTGATCAAGGGAGGGCACCAGCCCTTCCTTCTGGAGGTCGAAGGGGTCGTCTACAACGAGGCCTATTCGACCTAGGATTTCCTTGCCGTTCCTAAAGTCTACAGTAACGAATTTGACTCGGCCGCCCTTGAGGAACTTCTTAAATTCCTCGCACTCAACATCGGCATGGCATATGTGGTAGACCAAGCATAAGTCATGCACACGAACCTGGATCACGGTGGGCTTCTTCTTCTCTGCCTCCTTTAGATTCTTCTCGCTTCCGAGGACTGTGGTGTACTCAACATCTAGCCCAGCGACCCACTCATCATTTGAGTTTTTGAACATGCGTTTGAAGCGAGCAATGCATTCTTTCACCGTTGCGGAAGAACGGGTGTAGATGACGTCGAACTCATCACTGGTGATGGTTCTAACCTTGTACTCACCGCCGATCATGGAGATTTGGGATGCCATGGATTCGGGAGGAGGGTTAGGATTAGTGGAACTGTCGTAATGTGAAAGGACAGGATAACTAGGAGAGGTTTATTGATTGTAAAAATGTCGAGTGGGGGGCGCGTGCAAATGGCAGGGTAGTGGCTTGCCTGGTGGATAAATGGATTCATGCACAGTACTATGGGGGCCCAATTAGATGTCATGTCTACTCGATGCCCAATTAAATGGCTTTCGATGTCATGTAAAGCATTGGGAAAGTTACAGGTGATACGAAGCTTTCCATTATCCCATGATATGGGCTTCCGAGAGCCCTTGGATCTAAGATCGAATGGTTGCATGGCATGATTCTAGACCTATGCATGAATATCCTATCCTGGAGGGTTATTCTTCAAATTTTTAGCAACTTAGCATGCGACCGTTCGATCTCAGATCCAAGGGCTGCCAGCAGCCCGTATCATGGTCGCGCCTACCACGACCATCGCCTCGCTCACGCGGTTGCGCCCTTGCAGATTTAACACGGTGCGTTAGGCTATCTGATGTTGGCATGTCATACATAGTCATCACTTAGTCACTCATACAACAAGGTTAGCTATAAGGTTGGCTATAAGAGTATTTTTTGTTTACTTCTCTCTATCTCTTTCTTCGTAGTATTTATTGCATTTTCCAAGGAGTGACCTCCTCC
The DNA here is from genome assembly GCF_002162155.2 of Triticum dicoccoides. Taxonomy (NCBI): domain Eukaryota; kingdom Viridiplantae; phylum Streptophyta; class Magnoliopsida; order Poales; family Poaceae; genus Triticum; species Triticum dicoccoides. Next base: position 410,480,796 of record NC_041386.1, read on the forward strand.
AATGAAATGGTGCTTAGATGAGGTGCTATGGGCATTAAATGTCTTAGCAACTCAAGTCCCCAATGCATAGGTGCTTAGTTTTTTGTTGCTAAGTTTGCTTCATCTAGGTACACACGCTTATCACCATTTCTTCCTGGGGTCACCAAATTAGTCACTCTCTTCTTCATTAACTTTCCACATCAGACTTTATGCCTATGTGTGGGCTATAAGCCCTCTTTACATGGAATTTTTGCATATGTGGGGGAAAGAGGCAAGGAAAAAGTGGAGTAGTGGGCTCTCAAGCAAGAGGCAGACTCTACATGGTGGAGCATCGGGAGAGGCACCTGTATGGAGGTGGTCAGGAATCGGGAGACTCACCCCGGTTGTAGCGCCGCAGTTAAAATGATAATTGAAAGTCAAATCACCGGGCCCCACCTGTCCAGCAGTAACGCACTGTCAAATCACACAGCCCTACGTTTGCAACAGCCTACTCCCTCATCTTCTTGCGTCTCTGTCGAACCGACTAGGCGGAACTGCCCCGCCTACCACGCGGGAAAAGCCCCACCCTCGACTTTTAAATAGTACAGTATACTAATTTTGTATCCATGGATTGCACCATGGAGCAAAGCCTCAAGAAAACAGCGGTACACATGTACGGAGTATACAGCATGCCCGTCCCGTTCGCGTCGCACCTCAGACGGTCGGTCGGTCTGGCACGCCGCTCTCCAAATGTAATGCGCGTCATATTGCATTTGCACACACATGTGGGACCGCAATTGAGAAACGACCATAGGCACACTCCCCGGCCCCGCAAGTCGGGTGAGTTAATAGAAGCGAGAGACGAGCGATAGTACTACTAGAGAAGTGTTGTAGGAGTACATACGTTGGTACCTGGATGATCCCTGCAAGACACGGAAGATCAGTTCGTCCATGCATGTGACAAGACTCCAGCAGACACGCATGGATTGGCTATCGTCTACATATCGTGCAGACTGTGTTGTACAGGGCTGTAGTTCTGGTGAGAAATCTAAAAGAAGGTTTCTTGTCATCTCGCAAAATTAGGTGTCATGTGCTTTGGATCACTGCGAGGGTTAAACAACGACAACTAAGTTGGGCTAGTCATTGGGGGCACATGCACGAAGACTACTAGGCTGCCATCTAGGTCAAGCCGGCTATGTTAATTAGGACATCTATCGACGGACCCCTTTTCTACGAGTTTATCTTTAATTTGAGCTTTGATCCTCGTCTAGTTTGTCCGTCGAGATTCATCTTGTCTCCTTTGGGCAGTGAGGTTATGATTTCTTGTCATGTGGCATTTTTTCGTGTTATATGTTATAATCCGGTGCTTCAGATCAAAATGATGACAACTACGCCTCCGGGGCACGTGCATGAAGACTTCTCGACGGTCATTGCCGAGGTCAAGCCGGCTCCGGCCGGTAGACAAAAGAAAACTAGTACTCCACTATATAGGCAGGAGCCTCCGCGCTTGCTGCTAGTGTTTCTCTCTTCACACTGTCTCGTCCTCTCCAGATCTGAACACGACAGCAGTGGCCATACTCTCTCTCTCTCTCTCTCTCTCTCTCTCTCTCTACTCACCGCTGGTCATAGATCTAGCCGGATCCTCTCCGCTAGGGAAGGTGAGAAGGTGCAATGTTCATGCGGTCGTCCTCGGTGACGGCTCTTACCCACTATCGGCGCGTCCCGATCAGCGTGCCTTGTCATTCGCTCCCAAGCATCGCTGGCGAGGGAGGGCCTCCCACCCCTTCTTCCTCGCTTCCGTAGTGTGGGCAGATCCGGCCTCCCGCCACCCACCTAACGACATCCCGGTGACCCTCAGGTATAACTTCCTTCGAAACCGGCCTCGCTCTACTTCTCGAGCTCCTGGCGTCACTGCATTTGTATCTTTTGCTATTTCTCAGGCCCCCTCGTAGATAGGATCGATCGGTTGTTCGAAAACCACCTAATTTTTTTACTGTTAAGAGGTAAAACTAGTTCATGCACTCGAATCTAGTACTACTTGGTTCAAACAAGGAAGAAAGGGGGTGGGGGTGGGGGAAGATTTGTTACCTGAATCTAGGACTTGGTCGAAAGAGGAAATAATGGGGGCAAAAAGTAGCAGAGACTGGCTATCCAACTGGTCTCTAGGTCTAATAGGGAAATAAAGGGAACGCGGTACAAACTCAATATAAACCCGATCTATTGGTTGAAAAAGGAAAGAAAGTGGGGACTGGGGGACAAGTCAACAGAGTAAATCCAGCACTAGATTTGCTAGCCTCACACGGTATAAGGTGGCTATATACCGTACAAAAATGGGACCAACCCAGATATCCTCTTCTGATATTTGTTGCCCCGAGCCGCTCTTATGTAATGCCACCGGTAAATTGTAGCAGTCACACTGTTAAAAGTAAGGACACGTTAAATCAATGTTGTTTTCAATGTAATGCCTCCAGTAATATGAATCAATGCCACTTTTTTCATGTCCTGCTAAATTTCCCATTAAGATAAGTTGCTTCTTTTCGTTAGAGATGCAACTGTCCTGGTCCGCCTAGTCTCCCGTGCCCAAATACCAACTCTGTAGCAGCTGTTAATGTAATGTTGCTAGTAAAATGAAGCAATGGCACCGTTAAAGTAATTTCATATTTAACGGTTGTCATAGTTAATCCTAATGCCCACACTAATATCTAGCAATGCTGCTAGAAATTGCAACTGTCCTTGTACGATTGCCATTAAGATAAGGAACATGCTTTTTTTCATTTGATGCATGTTTCATCACTTGTTAGTCACCCTCCTTTCCACCTTTTTGTGCAAACAGAGATATACATTTCACGCTTGATCTTAGTTGAACTGCACAAATGATATCCAAATTATAGTTCAACGTTCTAGGAGCTTCACGACCAACCTTGATGTTGCTCAATTTTATTGCAACTAATGAAGAAGAAGCTCTGCGGGTTTCGTTTTCTGATGGAAATGGAACCGGGGCTGGAGCTCTTTTCTTAAAAAAAGAAGAAGCTGCTAGCTCATGGGACATTGCTTCATTTTAGGTGAACTACACCAAAAGGTCACATGAATTGAATCATCCATGTTGGTGACTGGTGTCATCCCTTCTACGATGGCGTTGACTGCAGATATGGTTCCTATCATGAGGTATGTTCCTTTTTGGTCTGACCGTTTTCCATAGATCCTGCATGTTGATCTTGCTCTTGTGCTACTGTTTTGGCACTGCCATGATAAAGCAGTAGTGTTATTATTTTTCACCTTAATCTAGTGGCATTATTAATTTGAGGCAATGTTTTGGCACTGCAAGTGCCACTCTTTTTTTATATATCGAAAGAGGGTGTAACACCCCGGATATGATTTACCCAATATGTATTCCAACTCTTGCCGTTTCCGGCCTTAAGTTATTTTATTTTTCTCGGTTCGGGTTTTTTTCTCCGTGTGTTGTTATCGTTGTCATGCATCTCATATCATGTCATCATGTGCATTGCATTTGCATACGTGTTCATCTCATGCATTCGAGCATTTTCCCCGTTGTCCGTTTTGCATTCTGGCGCTTTGTTCTCCTCCGGTGGTCATTTCTACCTTTCTTTCGTGTGTGGGGATTAAACATTTCCGTACTGGACCGAGACTTGCCAAGCGGCCTTGGTTTACTACCGGTAGACCGCCTGTCAAGTTTCGTACCATTTGGACTTCGTTTGATGCTCCAACGGTTAACCGAGGGACCGAAAAGGCCTCATGTGTGTTGCAGCCCAACACCCCTCCAATTTGGCCCAGAACCTATCAAAACCCTCTCCATCATTTAGAGCGTTCGATCACGATCGCGTGGCCGAAAACCGCACCTCATTTGGACTCTCCTAGCTCCCTCTATGCCTATAAATAGGCCCTCCTCGAAAATTCCCGGATCTCCTCTCTCCCTAACCCTAAAAAAATCAACTCTGCCGCCATCGGACACGTCCGGCCGCAACCGGACGCGTCCGCCCGATCCGCCGCCGCCTCTCCCGACACGCCACATGGGCGAGCCCGCGGGAGGCCCTCCCGGCCCGGCTCCCGCGCGCCGCCCGCCCGCGCGCCTCTTCCCGGACATCGGCCGCCGCCGGCCACCTCAGCCACCGCGCTGCCATTGCCGGGCCGCTTCGCGCCTCCGCCGCCCAAGGCCACCTCCGCCGCATGCTGGCCCCTTCACTGCTCCGCCCCGCCACCGCTTCCCTCCGGCGACCGGAGCCCGGCCCGATCCGGCCGCTCCCTCACCAGTCCGGCGACGCCCCGCTTCCCTCCGGCGTGAACAGCTCTTGTCCGATGGACCTCGGGCCGCGTGCCACCAAACCCTAGATCTGGAGGTCCAAATTTTCTTCCAAGTCCCCATTTTCCCATATCCATATGCCCTTGTTCATCGTGCCATAACTCCTCATCCGTAGCTCCGTTTTGGGCATATAGCATATCGAAATGTTCGCCTCAGAGAGTACATCATTTCATTCCATTGCATCATTTTCATTTGAGTTCATCTTGATGCCCAAAATGCTGTTAGAAGAGTGCTACTTGAGATATTTGTCAGATCTGCTGCTCCATTTAGTTATTTGTCATCTTTGCCATGATTATTGTGTGCATGATATGCCCATGAGCTCTAAAAGTGTTTCGTTAAGTGTTTTGCCATCTTTCCAGAGGTGCAACCCATGTATTTTTTTGATGTGTGTGGTGACTAGCACAAGCTTGCAAAGTGAGGCACTTGGTAATGCCGATTTCAGGGACTTGATCTGTTTATCTCATGATGCCATATGTTCATGTTGTTTCCTAGTGATCCGTGCCTCTTTTGAGGATGATCAGTAAGGATGTTTTGTTAATCTTGTAGTGCTCTATCCATCCATGTATTTGTTTGCAATTATGGAGCACCCTAGCTTGAGTCAATCGAGCTCTATTTTTGCTACTTCGTGAATCTGGGCAGATTGTCTACTTGTTAGCGATTTTGCCGATGATGTTGTAGTTGACCGTGCATGCTATGTTATTGTTCTTGCCATTTATAGCTTGAATTTTGTGTATTCTTAATGGATGTATGCTTAGATTGTCATGAATTGCTCTGTAGTGAGTGCATCGAGCTCGTAAACATGCCTACTTGATATCTGTTTTCAGCATGTTCCAGTTTTCACATGCTTGCCATCATCACATGCTTGTAATTGTATTTTCTGATCCCTTTTGGCTCAAGGTCACTAAGGGACTTTTATTAAGCTCCTTGAGTAGCTCCATGCCATGCTTTACTTTGCCATGATCAGGTCCTGTAGCATGTAGTTTTGATGCTCCGAAGAGTGCTACCTGATCTGAAATTCCAGACAAGTGTTAATTTCACTGTCTGAAATATGTTTGCCATATGCATTTTTGCCATGCTTGTTTGAACCTGTTAATGGATGAATTGGCCGTAGCTCAGTGCTAGACTTTTGTTAAGCTTCATGAATGCATCCCGGCCATGTATTTTGTTGTCATGGTTGAGTGCTGTAGCATGTTCATCACGTTGCATTTAGATGGTTACTTGCTGTAAATCGTAGACCGGCGTCATATTTGAATTGCTTGCCATTTCCAAACCGTAACTCCGATTCCAGCGTTCTTTATATCGTTTTCAAGCGATTTCATCTCATCTTTCCAGTGGAACACTTGGTTTTCCAAGTTGAGGCCAGGTTCATGTATTGCTTGTCAAATCTTGCATATGTATCTCGCATCGCATCCCGCATAGCATATCATCTTTGCATCATATTGTTTGAGCCTTGCACATGGTTGATTGTGTCCTTGTTGCTTGTTTGTGTTGTTTGGGTAGAGCCGGGAGACGAGTTCGCTAACGAGGAGCATGTTGAGTTTGCTTTCGAGGATCCAGTCAACTCTGACAACTTTGCAGGCAAGATGATCATACCCTCGAAATCACTACTATCTTTGCTTTGCTAGATGCTCGCTCTTTTGCTATGCCAATGCTACGATGCCTACCACTTGCTTTCAAGCCTCCCAAATTTCCATGTCAAACCTCTAACCCACCATGTCCTAGCAAACCGTTGATTGGCTATATTACCGCTTTGCTCAGCCCCTCTTATAGCGTTGCTAGTTGTAGGTGAAGATTGGAGACCGTTCCTTGTTGGAACATTATTTACTTGATGGGATATCATTATATTGCCATGTTATCTTAATGCATCTATATACTTGGTAAAGGGTGGAAGGCTCGGCCTCTCGCCTAGTGTTTTGTTCCACTCTTGCCGCCTTAGTTTCCGTTATATCGGTGTTATGTTCCCGGATTTTGCGTTCCTTACGCGGTTGGGTTATAATTGGAACCCCTTGATAGTTCGCCTTGATTAAAGCTTTTCCAGTAATGCCCAACCTTGGTTTTACCATTTTCCACGTAGCCTCTTTTTCCCTTGGGTTTCCGGAGCCCGAGGGTCATCTTATTTAAACCCCCCCATGACAGTGCTCCTCTGAGTGTTAGTCCAACCTAGAGCCCCTTGCAGCGCCACCTCGGGGAAACTCGAGGGCTGGTTTTAGTTGTACGGATTGCTTATCCGATTGTGCCCTGAGAAAGAGATATGTGCAGCTCCTATCGGGATTTGTCGGCACATTTGGGCGGTGTTGCTGGATTAGTTTTAACCTGTCGAAGTGTCTTGAAGAACCGAGGTACCGAGTCTAATCGGAACGTCTCGGGAGGAGGTCTATTCCTTCGTTGACCGTGAGAGCTTGTCATGGGCTAATTTGGGACTCCCCTGCAGGGATTTGAACGTTCGAAAGCCGTGCCCGCGGTTATGGGCAGAAGGGAATTTGTTAATGTCCGGTTGTAGATAACTTGAACCTTAACTTAATTAAAATGAATCAATCGTGCGAGTTACCGTGATGGTCTCTTCTTGGCGGAGTCCGGGAAGTGGACACGGTGTTGGAGTAATGTTTGCCACAGGATTTGCCCTCTAGTTATGCGTTCGCGCTTTGCCTCCTCTTCTCGCTCTCTTTTGCGAACAGGTTAGCCACCAAATATGCTAGTCGCTTGCTGCAGCTCCACATATTTACCTTGCCTTACCTATAAGCTTAAATAGTCTTGATCGCGAGGGTGCGAGATTGCTGAGTCCCTATGGCTCACAGATTACTATTACACCAGATGTAGGGCCTGATGATTCCGCTCCAGGTGACCCGCTTGAGCTCAAGTGGGAGTTCGACAAGGACTCTCAACAATACTATGTTTCCTTTCCTGATGATCAGTAGTGGTGCCCAGTTGGGGGTGATCGGGACCTTGTCGCGTGTTGGGTTATCTTTTATTTTGGCGCCGTAGTCGGTCCATGAGTGTTTGGATGATGTAATGTTATTTATGTACCTCGATTGACATGGCGAGTGTAAGCCAACTATGTTATCCCCCCTTTTATTATCTATGTTACATGGGATGTTGTGAAGATTGCCTAACTTGCGACATATGCCTTCAATGCGATTATGCCTCTAAGTCGTGCCTCAACACGTGGGAGATATAGTCGCATCAAGGGTGTTACAAGTTGGTAATCAGAGCCTTCCCCGACCTTAGGAGCCCCATTGCTTGATCGTTTTTAGTAGCCGAGTTGTGTCTAGAAAAATGTTTTTGAGTCATTTAGGAATTATATATCGGAGACTTTAGGAATTCTATTTACTTCCCAGTCTCCTCATCGCTCTGGTAAGGCATCCTGATGTAGAGTTTTGACTCTTCTCTTCTCAAATTTCACTAAAAAAAATTAGGATCACACGGGTATCTTGGAATCGTTCCGATGGTTTTATGACGAGAACATTGTCTTGGTGCCTCCTGCCAGGGGTTTTGTGGAAGTGTCTCGGGGAGTTGAGCTCTGAGGTGTTGTCGTCATAATTTTATCGTTCCAGTTCTGGAATACCTGAGTTTAGTACGCTGACATCGAAAATCTCTTTTATGTAGTTCGTTGGTGAGATAACCTCGACGCCACCCAGTACTAGGGCGGGAGTTCGGGAGTATCGCCATAACTTGTATAACGGATGCTTTTCGAAGGTTGAGGTAGATGGTTTCCAAAGTTTTCTCGGTTATGTGTTGAAGGATGGATACAGCTGGATGTAGGATTTGCTAGATTTGGGTGAGATATTATGCTTCCCTGTATCCCCAACACCCGATTGCATAACCAAAAAGGTTCGGGAGTTTCATAGGTGGGAATTCTCGTAGCTCTAGTTCTTCTTCCATGGATATTTGGTTTGAGATTGGGATTTCTTACCGATTATTCGTTCTTGATCCGTACCTTGTTGATTTATTTCTCTACCTTAATTCTAAGTGGCTTCTCAATTTATGGATATGTGACCATTTCAAGAGGAATGCATTCGTTCATTTTGTTCGGATGTGAAGTCTATATGTTGCAATTTTCATTCCGTTGGATTCAGCTTCAATATTTATCTAGCAATGTGCTAATGGATGTCAACCTCTTCAGGATGGCTCCTCCAACGCACACAACTCCGAATCCTGATCGTCCACCACCTCCACCTCCTTCGGAGGCATGGCAAGCTGTGATGGCCGCAACCAATGCAAGCACACAATTGATCATGCAAATTCTCCAAGAGCGCAATCAAGGCAACCAAGGGAACCAAGGCAACAATCAGAATCACTTTGCTACACTCAACCAGTTCCTTGCTAACGGGCCAAAGACTTTCAGCAATTGTGTTGAGGCACCTGATGCTGACGATTGGCTCGTGGATCTGTGCAAGCATTTCGAGTGCAGTAACGTCAGGCCTGAGGACTTCGTCAAGTTTGCTTCTTTCCAACTCAAAGATCAAGCTGCAGAATGGTTCCAGCAGTACAAGGACTCCAGAGGTGGACGTGTTATCACTTGGGATGAATTCTGTCAAGATTTCAGAGCTCACCATATCCCTCAGAGGTGGAGGTTGAAAGCAAGTGTGAGGAATTCTGCAACCTGAAGCAAGGCTCTTTGTCTGTCTATGACTACAACAAGTTGTTTCAGAAGCTCGCCTACTTTGCCAAGCAGGACATCCCTGATGAGAAGAGCATGATATACCAGTTCAGGGGTGGTCTCAGAGAAGAAATTCAGCTAGCTCGTGTTCTCTTTGAGCCCTTGAGGTACGATGAGTTCTACAACATGGCGTTGAAGCAAGAGGCTGCTCAATCGAGGTGTGATGCTTCCAAGAAGAGAGTCAGAGATGTTACTCCTTCTTCCTCTACTCAAGTGGCCAAGCAGAAGAAATATTGGCTTCCTCCTCCTTCGTTCCGTCAGCTGTATCAGCAGAAGAGCAAAGGTGGCAGTGGATCTTCCCACCCACCCAACCCTGGCTTTCAGAACAAGACTTCGTCTCAAGCTCCAAGATCGAGTGCTCCGTACCACCATCCGCTTTCAGAGGTCACGTGCAACAAGTGCCAACAGAAGGATCACTATGCCAACAAGTGTTTCAACCAGAGGCGTCTTCCTCCTCCTCCTGTCAGATCGGCAAGTACAGCCGTGGTCAAGCATAACCCCAAGTATGCCAAGGTCAATATGGTGAATGCAGCTCAGGCAGAGGATTCGTCAGATGTCATCATGGGTAACCTTCCAGTTAACGATATCCCTGCAAAAGTTCTTTTTTACACTGGTGCATCGCATTGCTTCATTTCCAAACCTTTTGCATCAAAGTATGAGTGCGATTATCAGTATCTGCAAAGTTCCTTGCAAATTGTGTCACCGGGCAAGCAGATGACAGCTAACACCTGCGTCCCGGAGGTTACTATCACCTTGGGCGACTACAAGTTCCTTTCTTCCCAAATTGTTCTTGGTAACTTGGATATTGATCTTATTCTCGGGATGGATTGGCTTTCTAAGCACAAGGCGCATCTTGATTGTGCTGCCAGGAAGATTCAATTGACTCATTCGTCTGAGGATGTAATTGTCTTTGCCGCTCGTGATGATACCATCCGTCTATTTTCTCTCAATGAGAAGGGTGAACTGGATGCTATCTCGCAAATTCCAGTCGTTTGCGAATATCAAGACGTCTTTCCAGAAGAGCTTCCAGGAATGCCTCCACACCGGCCAGTTGAATTCGTTATTGATCTTGAGCCTGGCACGGAACCAGTGTGCAAGCGTCCTTACAAGCTCGGACCTGAAGAGTTGAAGGAGCTGAAGAAGCAACTCGATATTCAATAAAGAATGGGTCTCATCCGGCCTAGTTCTTCTCCGTGGGGTTGTGGTGTTCTTTTTGTGAAGAAGAAGAAGGATGGAACGGACCGGCTTTGTGTTGATTACCGTCCATTGAACAAGAAGACCATCAAGAACAAATACCCACTTCCTAACATCAATGAGCTGTTCGAACAACTCAAAGGTGCCCAAGTATTCTCCAAGCTTGATCTCTGTATGGGTTATCATCAGATTCGAATCCGTGAGCAAGATATTCCCAAGACGGCTTTCAGGACAAGCTATGGTTCATACGAATACACTGTCATGTATTTTTGCCTCGTCAACGCTCCTCCGACGTTCTCTCGCATGATGAACTTCATCTTCAACGCCTACACCAATGACTTCGTTTTGGTCTATCTCGACGACATTCTGGTTTTCTCGAAGAACAAGGAAGATCATGCCAAGCACTTGCGTTTGGTACTCGATAAGTTGAGGGAACACAAGTTCTACGCCAAGTTCTCCAAGTGCGAATTTTGGCTCGATGAGGTTCTTTATCTTGATCACATCATCTCTGCCAAGGGCATTGCGGTGAATCCTAAGAAGGTGTCTGCAATTATGAATTGGGAACCTCCTCAGAACATGAAGCAACTCCGTAGCTTCCTCAGTCTCGCAAGCTATTGTCGAAGATTTGTTGAAAACTTCTCCAAGATCGCGAAGCCTCTCTCAAATCTTCTCCAGAAGCACGTCAAGTACGTTTGGTCTCCGGAGTGTGACATTGCTTTCAACACTTTGAAACAGAAATTGATCACTGCTCCAGTTCTCACTCCGCCTGATGAATCCAAGCCGTACGAGGTCTTTTGTGATGCCTCTCTCCAAGGTCTTGGCGCAGTGTTGATGCAAGAGAAGAAATTTGTTGCTTATACCTCTCGCCAGTTGAAGCGCAATGAGAAGAACTACCCCACTCATGATATCGAGTTGGCGGCAGTTGTGCATGCTCTTTTGACTTGGAGACATCTCTTATTGGGAAGAAAAGTGGACATTTTCACTGATCACAAGAGTCTCAAGTACATCTTCACTCAGCCTAATCTCAACCTCAGGCAAACTCAATGGGTCGAAATGATTCAAGAGTATAATCCGAGTATCGAGTATACTCCAGGCAAGGCCAATGTGATTGCTGACGCATTGAGCAGAAAGGCTTATTGTAACAGTCTCATTCTCAAGCCTTATCAACCCGAGCTTTGTGAAGCTTTCCGCAAACTTAACCTTCAAGTTGTTCCTCAAGGTTTCCTCGCCAACCTTCAAGTCTCTCCTACCTTGGAAGACCAGATTCGCCAAGCCCAGCTTCTTGATGCTATGGTGAAAAAGGTGAAGATTGGGATTGCCAAGAGTCAACCCAAGTACATGTGCTACCGCCTTGATGACAAGGATACTCTCTTCTTCGAGGATCGTATTGTTGTCCCCTAAGGTGACCTCCGTAAAGTGATCATGAATGAGGCTCACAATTCTCTCCTCTCCATCCACCCTGGGAGCACGAAGATGTATCAGGACCTCAAGCAGGCTTATTGGTGGACTCGAATGAAGCGCGAGATTGCTCAATTTGTGAATGAGTGTGATGTCTATAGAAGAGTGAAGGCAGAACACCAAAGGCCAGCTGGTCTCCTCCAACCTCTTTCCATTCCAGAATGGAAGTTTGACCACATTGAAATGGACTTCGTGACTGGGTTTCCAAAGTCCAAGCGTGGCAATGATGCTATATTCGTTGTCATCGACAAACTCACTAAAGTGGCTCATTTTCTGCATATCAAAGAGTCAATCACTGCAGCTCAATTGGTGGAGCTCTATACCTCTCGAATTGTCTCTCTGCATGGTATTCCACAAGTGATCTCTTCAGACCGTGGCAGCATCTTTACCTCCAAGTTTTGGGATTCTTTTCAGAAGGCCATGGGCACCAACATCCGTTTCAGCACAGCATTCCATCCTCAAACTAGCGGTCAAGTCAAGCGTGTCAATCAGATTCTTGAAGATATGCTCAGGGCTTGTGTGATCTCCTTCGACATGAAGTGGGATGATTGTCTTCCTTATGCTGAATTCTCCTACAACAACAGTTTTCAAGCAAGTTCGGACAAGGTCCCATTTGAAATTCTGTATGGCAGGAAGTGTCGTACCCCTCTCAACTGGTCCGAAACTGGTGAACGTCAGCTTTTGGGTAATGACTTAATCACAGAGGCAGAGGAAATGTGCAAAGTCATTCGAGATAACCTCAAAGCAGCCCAATCCCGCCAGAAGAGCTACTATGACAGTAAGCATCGTGATTTGTCTTTCGAGATCGGAGATCATGTTTACCTCCGCGTCTCTCCTAAGAAAGGTACTCGTCGCTTCGGTATCAAAGGGAAGCTTGCCCCTAGATACGTGGGACCTTTCAAGATTATCAGCAAGAGAGGCGACCTCGCCTATCAACTCGAGCTTCCTTCAAACTTTGCAAATGTTCATGACGTGTTCCATGTCTCTCAGCTTCGAAAGTGCTTCAAGACTCCTGACCGCATCGTCAACTTCGAGGACACTGAGCTCCAAGAAGATCTCTCTTATCATGAGCACCCAGTTGCTCTTCTTGAAGAGACTGAACGCAAGACTCGCAACAAGTCAATCAAATTCCTCAAAGTCAAGTGGTCACACCATTCCGACCGTGAAGCTACCTGGGAATGCGAGGATCACCTCCGTTCTGAGTACCCGGCGTTCTTTCAGTCCTAGATCTCGGGACGAGATCCTTTCGTAGTGGTGGAGTGTTGTAACACCCCGGATATGATTTACCCAATATGTATTCCAACTCTTGCCGTTTCCGGCCTTAAGTTATTTTATTTTTCTCGGGTTCGGGTTTTTGTCTCCGTGTGTTGTTATCATTGTCATGCATCTCATATCATGTCATCATGTGCATTGCATTTGCATACGTGTTCATCTCATGCATTCGAGCATTTTCCCCGTTGTCTGTTTTGCATTCTGGCGCTTCGTTCTCCTCCGGTGGTCATTTCTACCTTTCTTTCGTGTGTGGGGATTAAACATTTCCGGACTGGACCGAGACTTGCCAAGCGGCCTTGGTTTACTACCGGTAGACCGCCTGTCAAGTTTCGTACCATTTGGACTTCGTTTGATGCTCCAACGGTTAACCGAGGGACCGAAAAGGCCTCATGTGTGTTAAAGCCCAACACCCCTCCAATTTGGCCCAGAACCCATCAAAACCCTCTCCATCATTTAGAGCGTTCGATCACGATCGCGTGGCCGAAAACCGCACCTCATTTGGACTCTCCTAGCTCCCTCTATGCCTATAAATAGGCCCTCCTCGAAAATTCCCGGATCTCCTCTCTCCCTAACCCTAAAAAAATCAACTCCGCCGCCATCGGACACGTCCGGCCGCAACCGGACGCGTTTGCCCGATCCGCCACTGCCTCTCCCGACACGCCACGTGGCAGGCGCCGCCGCCCCCGCGCCACCGGCCCGGCGAGCCCGCGGGAGGCCCTCCCGGCCCGGCTCCCGCGCGCCGCCCGCCTGCGCGCCTCTTCCCGGACAACGGCCGCCGCCGGCCACCTCAGCCACCGCACCGCCATTGCTGGGCCGCTCCGTGCCTCCGCTGCCCAAGGCCACCTCCACCGCACGCCGGCCCCTTCACTGCTCCGCCCCGCCACCGCTTCCCTCCGGCGACCGGAGCCCGGCCCAATCCGGCCGCTCCCTCACCAGTCCGGCGACACCCCGCTTCCCTCCTGCGTGAATAGCTCCTCTCCAGCGGACCTCGGGCCACGTGCCACCGAACCCTAGATCTGGAGGTCCAAATTTTCTTCTAAGTCCCCGTTTTCCTAGATCTATATTCCCTTGTTCATCGTGCCGTAACTCCTCATCCGTAGCTCCGTTTTGGGCATATAGCATATCAAAATGTTCGCCTCAGAGGGTACATCATTTCATTCCATTGCATCATTTTTATTTGAGTTCATCTTGATGCCCGAAATGTTGTTAGAAGAGTGCTACTTGAGATATTTGTCAGATCTACTGCTCCATTTAGTTATTTGTCATTTTTGCCATGATTATTGTGTGCATGATATGCCCATGAGCTCTACATGTGTTTTGTTAAGGGTTTTGCCATCTTTCCAGAGGTGCAACCCATGTATTTTTGTGATGTGTGTGGTGACTAGCACAAGCTTGCCAAGTGAGGCACTTCGTAATGCTGATTTCAGGGACTTAGCATTTCCACTAAGTCCTTGATCTGTTTATCTCATGATGCCATATGTTCATGTTGTTTCCTAGTGATCCGTGCCTCTTTTGAGGATGGTCAGTAAGGATGTTTTGTTAATATTGTAGTGCTCTATCCATCCATGTCTTTGTTTGCAATTATGGAGAAACCTAGCTTGAGTCAATCGAGCTCTATTTTTGCTACTTCGTGAATCTGGGCAGATTGTCTACTTAGCGATTTTGCCGATGATGTTGTAGTTGATCCGTGCATGCTATGTTATTGTTCTTGCAATGTCTAGCTTGCATTTTGTGTATTATTGATGGATGTATGCTTAGTTTGTCATGACTTTCTCTGTAGTGAGTGCATCGAGCTCGTAAACATGCCTACTTGATATCTGTTTTCAGCATGTTCCAGTTTTCACTAAGTCTGTGATCTGTTTATGTTTTTGCCATGTTCACATGCTTGCAATTGTATTTTATGATCCCTTTTGGCTCAAGGTCACTAAGGGACTTTTTTTAAGATCTTTGAATAGCTCCATGCCATGCTTTACTTTGCCATGCTCAGGTCCTGTAGAATGTAGTTTTGATGCTCCGAAGAGTGCTACCTGATCTGAAATTCCAGACAAGTGTTAATTTCACTAAGTCTGAAATCTGTTTGCCATATGCATTTTTGCCATGCTTGTTTGAACCTGTTAATGGATGAATTGGCCGTAGCTCAGTGCTAGACTTTTGTTAAGCTTCATGAATGCATCCCGGCCATGTATTTTGTTGTCATGGTTGAGTGCTGTAGCATGTTCATCTCGTTGCATTTCGATGGCTTCTTGCTGTAAATCGCAGACCGGCATCATATTTGAATCGCTTGCCATTTCCGAACCGTAACTCCGATTCCGGCGTTCTTTATATCGTTTTCAAGCGATTTCATCTCATATTTCCAGTGGCACACTTGGTTTTCCAATTTGAGGCCAGGTTCATGCATTCCTTGTCAAATCTTGCATATGTATCCCGCATCGCATCCGGCATAGCATATCATCTTTGCATCATATTGTTTGAGCCTTGCACGTGGTTGATTGTGTCCTTGTTGCTTGTTTGTCTTGTTTGGGTAGATTCGGGAGACGAGTTCGCTAAAGAGGAGCCCGTTGAGTTTGCTTTCGAGGATCCAGTCAACTCTGACAACTTTGCAGGCAAGATGATCATACCCTTGAAATCACTACTATCTTTGCTTTGCTAGATGCTCGCTCTTTTGCTATGCCAATGCTACGATGCCTACCACTTGCTTTCAAGCCTCCCAAATTGCCATGTCAAACCTCTAACCCACCATGTCCTAGCAAACCGTTGATTGGCTATGTTACCGCTTTGCTCAGCCCCTCTTATAGCGTTGCTAGTTGCAGGAGAAGATTGGAGACCGTTCCTTGTTGGAACATTATTTACTTGATGTGATATCATTATATTGCCATGTTATCTTAATGCATCTATATACTTGGTAAAGGGTGGAAGGCTCGGCCTCTCGCCTAGTGTTTTGTTTCACTCTTGCCGCCCTAGTTTTCGTTATATCGGTGTTATGTTCCCGGATTTTGCGTTCCTTACGCGGTTGGGTTATAATGGGAACTCCTTGATAGTTCGCCTTGATTAAAGCTTTTCCAGCAATGCCCAACCTTGGTTTTACCATTTGCCACCTAGCCTCTTTTTCCCTTGGGTTTCCGAAGCCCGAGGGTCATCTTATTTAAA
>NC_041386.1:410497022-410550280 GCF_002162155.2 Triticum dicoccoides
CCGGGCCAGTGCTCCTCTGAGTGTTGGTCCAACCTAGAGCCCCTTGCAGCGCCACCTCAGGGAAACTTGAGGGCTGGTTTTAGTTGTATGGATTGCTTATCCGATTGTGCCCTGAGAAAGAGATATGTGCAGCTCCTATCGGGATTTGTCGGCACATTCGGGCGGTGTTGCTGGATTAGTTTTAACCTGTCGAAGTGTCTTGAAGAACCGAGGTACCGAGTCTGATCGGAACGTCTCGGGAGGAGGTTTATTCCTTCGTTGACCGTGAGAGCTTGTCATGGGCTAAGTCGGGACTCCCCTGCAGGGATTTGAACTTTCGAAAGCCGTGCCCGCGGTTATGGGCAGATGGGAATTTGTTAATGTCCGGTTGTAGATAACTTGAACCTTAACTTAATTAAAATGAATCAACCGTGCGAGTTACCGTGATGGCCTCTTCTCGGCGGAGTCCGGGAAGTGGACACGGTGTTGGAGTAATGTTTGCCGCAGGATTTGCCCTCTAGTTATGCATTCGCGCTTTGCCTCCTCTTCTCGCTCTCTTTTGCAAACAGGTTAGCCACCAAATATGCTAGTCGCTTGCTGCAGCTCCACATATTTACCTTGCCTTACCTATAAGCTTAAATAGCCTTGATCGCGAGGGTGCGAGATTGCTGAGTTCCTGTGGCTCACAGATTACTATTACACTAGATGTAGGGCCTGATGATTCCGCTCCAGGTGACGCGCTTGAGCTCAAGTGGGAATTCGACGAGGACTCTCAATGATACTATGTTTCCTTTCCTGATGATCAATAGTGGTGCCCAGTTGGGGGTGATCGGGACCGTGTCGCATGTTGGGTTATCTTTTATTTTGGCGCCGTAGTCGGGCCATGAGTGTTTGGATGATGTAATGTTGTTATTTATGTACCTCGATTGACGTGGCGAGTGTAAGCCAACTATGTTATCTCCCCTTTTATTATCTATGTTACATGGGATGTTGTGAAGATTGCCTAACTTTCGACATATGCCTTCAATGCGATTATGCCTCTAAGTCGTGCCTCGACACGTGGGAGATATAGTCGCATCGAGGGTGTTACAGAGGGGGTTCCCTCCGATTTCATTAAAGAAACCCAACCATAGAGAACCATTATCCAACAACATCTCAGTGTAAATGGGAAGTTATGCAACTACTACTAGAACGGACTAAATACTAGCAGGAGACAAGTTCGCCACATAAGCTAGGTAGGTAGGGGGACGCAGCACCAGCTCAATCAAGTTTGGATTACAACCCAAATTCTACCATAGATACATCAGGGGGAAGATAGGGACTGAAAGAGCCAGCTTCAGCATCCCAGTCTAAGCACCCCCGGCCATCATCCTTGCGATGCACGAGACATCTCGTTTGCCACCTGCTCGACCCTAGTGTCATTGATAAAATGAAGTAATCATACAGTTAAAATAGAGCGAGTGTCCTCTCTATCATTTCATTTCCAATGTAGATAAAGAAAGTGCTTCTCTTTGTTCATGTATGTTTCATCAACTAGTCCCATTGTTAATGTTTAAGCATTTCTGCAAACTGGGGTGCTTAATTTTAGTTGATCTGCACAAAAATAGATATTTGAATTTCTCAAGGCCCCTCCTTGTAATACCGATGTACACTGATGTTCATCACAGGCAGAAGGTGTATCGGGGAGACTTGGGACGATTTCCAGTATGAGGCATGGCGCATCGTATGAGGCGTCGCAGGGCCCATCTCGCCCTCGCAGCATGGCATACTATGATACTATCACAATATTTTATTCTATTTATTTTGCGTGTTTCATCAACTAGTGCCACTATAATGTAATCACGCTTTTTCATTATCTGTGCGAGCAGGGTTATTCAGCTGCATTTTGGTGGAACTGCACAAATGTACAGATGGAACCGACATATATGCAGAGTGCGAGGTGTGCCAAGTAAAAATTACCGACACCAACCATGCTCCATGCACGCATTGGCATCCACCACCACAAGTGGGATGTGTGGCGCTCTCAGTGGACGGATCTTTCTCGGCAGCAAATCCTCTAACCAAATACTAGTAGCTTATATTGGCAGTTTTCTAGGGAGTACTCTTTTCTGAAAGAAGCACCAATCTATTTTCTTTATTTGTACACAGTGTCACAACTTTGACCCAAAGGTCCAGAGCTATTTAAGGGTGATTAGTGTAGTACTCGGAGACTCATTGTAAGCATGATTTTCATTAGCTGTCACACTGATTGTAAGCATGAGCAGGAGGAAGATTAGGTTAGTGCGAAGCTTACCTTAAACCCTACCGCCGCCATTGAAACGAGGTGAGCATCGAGGGAACCGTGGAGAATGGCGGGGAAGAAACGTCGCGCCATCCGGCCTCCTCTTGCGGTGGGAGAAAGAATACTCCTGCGGCTCCGGCTGGCTCTGCACCCTCAGGAACGACACACTACACTTGATCGATTCGTTATCCTCTGGGTGCTTGACCTTCGACCTGTACGCCCACCACCTCTGCCTGACTTTCGCCTCGGGCGAATCTATCTGCTCCATCGCCCAGAGGAGATACTCGATGAACTCGAAGGACTGTGGCGTGACTGCCGCCGAGGAGAACATGTACATCGCCACCCTCATCGCCGTCGTCTCGCTCTTTCGCGTACATTGCCACATGGCCCTCACCGCCTCGAAATCTCCCACTCATTGTCAAACCAAGTAAGGATCTCCTACAACCTGGCTAACTTTGCCTGGTCGCTGCCGGCGATCTGCCTGATTCTGTCACATCCCTAGTTCTCGTATGATCCTAGGCTTGCTTTGTGCATCATGTTTAAATTTCAAATGAAATTGAAATGGTGATGTTTCAAACCCTAGCACCAAAGCAAATTCAAATAGGTTCAACTTTAAAATGGATTTTCAATGAACCCAAAATGCTCTTAAAAATGTTCATGCTCTTTGGATAATGTTGGGAACAACAACCAGAGGTGATGCACATTTTTCCTACACATTTTGGATTTTTGAATC
Source organism: Triticum dicoccoides (assembly GCF_002162155.2). NCBI lineage: Eukaryota > Viridiplantae > Streptophyta > Magnoliopsida > Poales > Poaceae > Triticum > Triticum dicoccoides. The sequence continues at coordinate 410,500,016 of NC_041386.1, forward strand.
AATGCATAAATATTTGATTTGGAGATGTTTAAATTATATAAATATTTTAATGGCTCCAAAAATGTTGGGAATTGGTGAGGGCCTCTGGAATATTATATCTAGGTGCCACAAATATTTGTAGCATTTATGGAAATTTTTTAACATTTCTTTTGGATACAAAACAGAAGATAGAAAAGAAAATAGGAAAAGGAATTTACCTGACTTACCTGGCGCCCCACCACGGCCCAGCAGTGGCCCGGCCCAACTGGCCGTTGCCAGTCGTCTCCCTCGCCAGGAGGTAGCGGCGAAAGGGAGCACGGCGAGCGTGCATGCCCGCCAGGCAGCTGCTTGTTGCCTCCTCTCCCTCCTCGGCGCTGTCCACCCCAGAGAGCTCCACCGAGCCCCCCTGGCCTCTCTCCATTCTTCCCCGAGCTCCTCCCCATCCTCTGTCTCGGTCTTCCCCCTCTGTCCCGAGCGCACCGGAGAGCACCGCCGTGCGCCACCGCGGCCATCGCCTCTCCCTCGTTCCCTTGAGCAGTCCAGAAGATCCGCCTCGTCGCCCTAGTCCTCTCCGTCGGGCCACACGGCGCTGGATGCCTCGAAGCACCGTCCCCGACCCCTTCATCCTCCTCGGGTCGCCGGAGATTCGCCTCGCCGCCCCGCTCGCTCCAACACCTCCCCGGCCCCGCCGTCTGCACCGGAAGACTCGCTGTGAGCCACCGAATCGCTCCCCTCCGCCTTTTTCCTCATGCACGCCCCGTAGCCTCTGCCCCACGAGCACCCGAAGCCGCCGTCCGCCATGGCCGGCGAGCTCCGTGCCCCTGAGCCCCCCCGCTCCTGCTAGTTGCTCTGGCGGGCTCCTGTTACCCTTGAGGTGCGGCCTAGCACCCCCCGTTCGCTCGCCTCGAGCTGCAGCACCCCGCCCGCGCATAGCCGAGCTCGGGTCGCCGCCGCGAGCCCTGCTCCGGCGAGCTCCGCCGTCCCCGCGACCTCCCCTATGCCCAGGTGGATGCGGCCGAGCGCGGGCTACCGATTGGTAGTCCCCGCGCGCTCTTCCACCGCCTGTAGCGCGTTCCGGCGAAGCACCGCCGCGCGGTTTGGTCGTCGCCGGTCGAACTCCGGCGAGGCTGACGTGGTGGCTTAATTAGCGCTAAACCCCACCATCAGCCACCCCACCAGCCGCTGACAGTGGGCCCTAGAGCCAAGTCAAACCCTGGTCAGTGCGGGTTTGACCCGGGGTTAACCCTAGTGTCACTGACGTGTGGCCCCCACACATCAGGTTTGACCTGGTCAGCCCTGCTGACGCCTCTGTGACGTCACGCTGACGCAGTAATTGATTTTCTGGATTTTAAATAATTCAGAGAATTCCAGAAAATAGTTAAAACTCCTAAAAATCATAGAAATTAAACCGTACCTCAGAATGAAATAAATTATATATGAAAAATCATCAAAAAATGCAAGGAATCCATTTATGCCAGTTTCATGCATAAAAAACCAACTTATACTTGCTGTATAAGTGAAAACGTAATAATGGCATGTTATATACTTAATTTGGGGTTTGCATATGAACCCTTGGTTCATATGGACTTGAACCAAATTGATGCTAGATGCATTAGGGCAAATCATAGCATCTTTGAAATGTCATCTTCATGCATCATATTGTTGCATATGGTTGTTTATTGATTGCCGGCACCGTCCCCTCTCGATAGGTTCTACTCCGGAAGGTGTCCCGAGTACCTATCTGAGGAGCAGTGCTTCTTCGTGGATCTATCAGGCAAGCAACCCCCTTGAGCATTTCGATAAAACCCACTCTCTCGCTCCTGCTCCTTTTACTGCATTAGGACAACAACGATTCAAACTGCTACTTTGTGCTGCGGTAGTTGAACCCATACCTCTGCATGACCCGTCATGGCCACAGTAAATAGTTGAAACCCACTAGTATGAGTAGGAGTTGCTTGAGCCTTGATGTGCCTACTCATCCATGCTTGATTTCTTTATGCCTTCTATGCTTAGAGTTGTGTCAGGTCTGATTCATCGGGAATGAATCGGAGTGGTGAACATGTCTTACCGATAAAGGCTAAGTGTGTGAACACGTTTTGGTAAAGGTAGCGATGAGAGGCCATGTAGGAGTACATGGTGGGTTGTCTCATTGGAACCGTCCCTAAGCACTGAGTTCTGTGTTTGTTATCCAAGTCCAGTTACTACCACACATTGGGTTCCGGTTATCCGGCCCCTCTCAGCTTATTAATCCACTTGATCTCTGTCCAGGAGTTGCAACTAGTTTCTGGCGTTTGCAGGTAATGCTACTTGTCTACCAGGTGGTGTCCGACGGGACGGGCTTGGGACAGACTAGGCACCGTGGCACGGTGTACCAAGTGGCACCCGGATGGTGGGCTTGGGAACCCTGCACACATCATTTGGGGCCATGAGCGACACCCCGGCCGGATCTCCTTGTGGATGGAACCCGAATAGGCGATAAACCTGGACGAGAGACTTGTGTGGTTAGTCAGGTCGTGGCCGACTCCCTCGCCCGGCTTCCGCTTGAAGGTTGCCGAGGTACATGACGTGTACAGGGCTATAAGTGGCGAGAGCGTGTGTGAAGAAGTACACCCCTGCAGGGTCAATATTATCTATTCGAATAGCCGTTTTCCTCGGATATGGAAACTTGGAGGACTTATGTAGTACATAGACAACTTGAAGTGGATACTCTAAAATCCACAAGATAAGCGTGAGTGCTATGGATGGCCTTCTCGTAGGGAGACGGGAACGGATCCATAGTGGAGTATTGATATGGTGAATATGTGGACTCGTGTTCGTGTTCTCACCTCAAAGAAGTTTCTGATACTCGTAGTATAGGTTAGCCACTGAGTCAAAGCTGGCTTGCTGCTGTTAAAACTCCACCACCCCCTTTTGTTGATAATGTTGCATATGTAGATAGTCCTGATGTAAGACTTGCTGAGTACCTTTGTACTCACGTTTGCTTATTTATGTTTTGCAGTTGGTTACACTAGTGACTTCGACGAGTAGCTTGTATCCCAACTACGATCTTGTACCCTTGGGAGGGTCGTGTTTAGTGAGGCTTCTTAGTCTTTTCCTTTTGTAGTTGTCTGTACTCAGACATGTAATGCTTCCATTGCTTGTATGCTCTGAATGATGGGTCATGCGACCCCTGTTTGTATTGAATGCTATGTGGCTCTTCTGGGCCTTTATCTATATGAGTTTGAGTTATGTTGTGATGCCATGTTGTACAGCACATGCTTGCATGTTATGCGTACATGTAATGTGTATTGCTATGTGTGGGATCCGACAACCTAGTTGTTTACCTCTGGTAGCCTCTCTTATGGGGAATTGTAGTCTTGTGCTTCCATGAGCCATAGTAGTCGGCTACAGCCCGGTTCTCCGGAGTCCTGCTAGCCCAGCACTACTGCTCTGGAACACTTGACTGGCCGGCATGTGATTCACTTCGTTCCTATGTCTGTCCCTTCAGGGAAATGTCACGCGGTGACATCCGGAGTCCTGCCTAGCCTGCTACAGCCCGGGTTCCCGGAGTCCTGCTAGCCCAGTGCTACAGCCCGGATTCATACGTTGTTGACCGACATGCTCGAGGTTGATTCATGTATGCCTGTCCCTGTACGTTAGTGCTACTTTGGGTTCAGGACTAGTCATGTCGGCCCGGGTTCTCTGTCATATGGATGCTAGCGACACTATCATATACGTGATCCAAAAGGCGCAAGCGGTCCTGGGCCAGGTAAGGTGGCACCTGCGGAATACCGTGCTTGAGGCCGCAAAGTGATATGAAGTGTTACATGCTAGATCGGTTTGACTTAGGATCAGGGTCCCAACAGATTCGCTGATGCATCCTCTCCATAAATGTCCTTCTGAGTGGTCCGGTGCTAGCTTTGGAAGATGGGAGGAGAGATAGTGGTCTTGCAATAGAGAAGAGGGAAGGTGAGGCGGTGGTTTTGGAATGGAAATGATGGAGAGGAGAGGAGGTGGTTTTGCAATGGAGAAGACGGAGAGGCGACACGGTGGTTTTGGAATGGAGATGATGGAGAGGAGAGGAGGTGGTTTTGCAATGGAGAAGAGGGAGAGGTGAGATGGTGGTTTTTGAATGGAGATGATGGAGAGGAGAGGAGGTGATTTTGCAATGGAGAAGAGGGAGAGGAGCGTGCGGCAGCGATTTAGGATTAGATGAGAGGGCCGGCGCGCTGTGACTGGATCAAAATCAAAATCAATTTACCCTTCAATTAAGAAAGCGACCCCACATTAACTAGTCTCCCTTTTATTCTAGGTCATAATTGACCACGATTTTTGCAAACAAAATATATGTTATATGTTGCAAAAATAATATAATTTGAAAGTATATTCAGATACGAACCAAACGATATAATTTTTGGTGACATGCATTCACATTTTGCTTGTCAAATACAGTACGTGGTCAAACTTTGACCGAAATACGCAAAACAAAAAAATACTTCCAAGACCAGCGCCGCTCTTCCGCTCTTCTCCTCTTAAACCACCGCCGCTCCTCTCCTGTTCCAATCTAAATCCAGCGGCGCTCCTCTCCTCTTCCATTTCAAAACCACCGCCCCTCCTCTCATGTTCCAATCCAAAACCAGTGTCGCTCCTCTCCTGTTCTAATCCAAAACCAGCGCTGCTCCTCTCCTCTTCCATTCAAAAACCACCGCCGGCAAGTGAAGGTGTTGTGGAGAAGTAGATCGATGGAGGAATACAACCGATACGTGAGGATCGTAGATGGCGACCCTGTCAAGCTAGCTAGGATGTTGGAGATATAGTCTTAGTTTGACAACAAGGACCAACTAGCACCGACGGCGACATCCATGGCCAAATATCTGCAACAAAGCGAAAAGGCGGCGATACTCCCATAGGGAGTCGTGCGGGAGTACATTGAGCTGCTCCTCTGGGCCATGGAGCAAACAGATTCACCGAATCCGATCGTGAGGGAGCGGTGGTGGGAGTATCGATCCCAGATGGAGCATCCACCAGAGATTGAAGGATCGAGCATCTACAGGGTGCTGTTTGTGAGGGTGGCGTGCCAGAGCGAGCCGGTGGAGTCTTCGTCGACCGAACCCAACTGCAAGAGGAGAAAAACAGTTGGCCCGATGACGCTTCCCCGCCATCCTCTCCCTCACCGTTCACATCATCTCACTAGGCGGCTATCTGCCGCCAAGGAATAGGAGGGACTGCCCCCCCAGCACAATAGTTGGGCAGGTTGTGAATTGTCAGGAGGAGGTTAGGGTTGTCAGTATTTGCAGGTTTTGAATTGTGTTTTGTGTAGTGTATTTTGAGAGTATTTTCAGATATGAATGTCTTTTGAATTTTAGATTTGTAGTATTGAGCATATGAAGTATTTTGTGAATTCTAGAGATCTGTTTTTAGCACTTAAAAATGTAGTTTCATAGGAGTATAAAAGTGCGGACAATGTGATTCTCAGAGAAGAAACTGCAAGTTTCAGTTTGAGATAAGAAACTCCAAGTTCAGTTTCAGATAAGAAACTACAACTTTCAGAGGCAGGGCATTTGTATTAACAAGGCCTTTTCAAACAGTGTTAACATCATGTTGGAAGTTTTATTCATGGTCGAAACTGGAACTACCAGCCAGTTAACATCATGCTGATCAACATTCATGCATAGCACATCTTCATATGATGCACACTCAAAAAGATATGCTATTTTCAAAATGCCCACACAATGTCGAGTGTGCGAAAAATAGAGAAAACGAGGGATGAAGTTTTGGCAAGTGTTGGACGTGGTGTGCGTAGATGACAATTGGGACCCACATGTCAATAAAGGCAAAGGCAAAAAATTTGGAGATAATTTCTCTGCACAGGTGGAATCGAACCCGGGCGGAACAGCTGTCGGGTAGTGTCACTCAGCCATAGTTGTTTCGTTAGTAATAAGGTACTTCCTCAGGTGGTCGGATCTCCTCCTGCGCCTTTGTGCGCTCGCCGCGACACCGATATCTGCCATTGTGAACATGTTGAACAAATGAGAGCAATCTGGAGAGGGCAGTACGTGGAGAGGCGGACAGTCGGGACCCATGAGGTCTATGGCCGTATGCAAGCAAGTGCCTCATCGAAAAAATACTTCCTCCTAATGCTATACTGATGTTGGGGCCCACGGGTTTGTCAACATAGTTACATTTTTTTAGGTGCTTCAATGTAGTTACTATAGAAGATAAATTCACAACAAAGCCGGGGAGCTGGCAGGTATCATTTATTATCACTGGGGCAGCAAGTATCAGCTGGGTTTTGGGCTGCCGTGTCTAGGCTTTCTTTTTTAACATGCGCAGCCCATGACCTCAGATGGGAGGTCCATAGGCATGTTTGTATTTTCTTGAGGGTCGTCATGTATCGACCGGCCTATGGACCTCCCATCCGAGGTTTTATTTTTCCTGAAACATCGGCAGCACAATTTATGTTTTTTTGAAGAACGCAGAGGTCTATTCTATTTTTTCTATATAAGAATAGGAACGCCTGGTCCAACTTATGTTTCCCTTCTAACTATATTATATATATTTAAATTATTTTATATGTTATTATATATTAATTTTATTGTCATCATATATTTAACAGATACTTACATATGTAAGAAAACAATATCCCACAATTTATTAACTTATAAAAATAATTTCTTAACAATAAAATCCTGGATTTTTTTGGCAACGAAAATCCTGGTGGATTGTGTACAAAAGCTTGGTAAGATTTAAGGACCAATGTAATAATAAATCACTTATTATTTAAATATATATATATATATATATAACAAAATGCTCAGCCCTTGTTTATTTTTTGATAACATTGTTGCGCCCACCCCAACATTATAATTAGAATCAGCCCAGCAAAATTGTGTATTTCGAGAAAGTGCAAATGGCATGTAATTTTTTAGGAAAAACATAAATGGGCCCATGGACGCTACATTATTTGTTCACCCAGCCCATCTAATGGACTGTAATTCAAAAAAACGAGATCAAATTGACTGTAAATTCTACCCTGCCAAAAAAAGACTGTAAATTCTGAAAAATGGGCTGAATACGTGCCACATTTTTGGAGGCTGAAATGTGGGCCAATAGGTCGAAGCCAATGCAAGTCGTTGTCAACTTAGTCAACAAATGATTCTTACATCGTTAGCCGTTGGATTTACATCCAACGACCGGCATCCATCTTCAATCTCTCATCTTCTTCCTCCAGCGCCGCTGGGACCACCTGCTCCCGCCTCATGCTGCTAGCAGCTCTGCTTAGCACGCTTCGCTATGAAGCGCTACTCCACCGTTGGTCAAGCCATCCCTCCACCCCTCCACACCTCCTGTTCTTCTCCACCGACTGCCAAACCACACCGCACCAGAACCAGTTAACCCTCGTACACCTCTCCGTCTGCGACTCTACTCCCGTGTCTTCCCATCTCCGGCTCGTGCTGTCCGGGGCCTCGCCGACGTCCACCACCTTGGATGCACTCGGTGTGGAGTGGTCAACATGGTCAACGAATGACACCATCGGAAGTAGACTCTGCGTGGAGAGGTTGACAGCTGGGTCCACAGCCGCATGCTAGGAAATGCCTCCTTATTACGCGCAAAATAATGATTCCTCCACCTGACAGCTGGGTCCCACCGGAAGGGCCTCTGTATTTCGTGAAAAAAAAATGTTCCCGCCAGTGACAGGTCGGACCCACCAGCTATATCTTTGCATGCAAGGAAGTGCCTCCTTATTACACATAAAAAATGAATACCCCCTTCTAGCTGGGACCCACAATAGTGGGACGCTGACTTGTGGGCCAACTAAGTTGACGGGGACGGAGAGCTTTGTCAACTTAGTCAATATGAACGATTCTAGCTCTAGTGACCGTACGATGTCCATCCAACGGTCGTAGTGCTTCTTCAACCTCTGGTCTTCTTGCTCCAGCCTCCCAAACCAGCGTCGGTCGTGCCTCGTGCTCCTGCCTCCCGTGGCCGGCTGCGATGCTGCGGAGGCCTCACCGCCCCCTACTACTCCCACCGCTGGCCAGGCCATCCCTCTACTCACCCACACCCTCGGTTATTCTGCAGCAACGGCAGCCTCACACCGCAGCGAACCAGTGAACCCTCATACTCCTCTACGCGTGGGCATCCACTGCCACGTCTTCCCCGGCTCCGCGTCGTCCCCTTCCTAGGCCTTGCCGTCGTCCACCGCCCTGGAGCTCTCGGCGTGGCATGGTCAACATGGTCAAGGAATGGCTTCCATCAGACGTGGAGTGTACGTGGAGAGGCTGACAGCTGGGTCCATGGCCGCAACAAGGCAGTGCCTCCTTATTACGGGGAAAATAGTGATTCCTCCACCTGACAGCAGGGACCCACCGAACGGGCAACCGTATTTCGCGAAAAAACGTTTCACCCCTGACTGCTGGGACCTACCAGCGACATCTTCGCACGCAAGGAAGTGTGTCTGAAAAAAAATGATTCGCCCCCCTGACTGCTGGGACCCACCAGCTACATCTTCGCATGCAAGGAAGTGCCTGACAGTCGGGCCCACCTGCTCGAAGCGTACGTAGCATTATCATTCTGGTGGCGAACGTGTATGTACATACTGGTCAATGTAGAGGCGCGCACATGTCGTAGTAGAGGCGCGCACGTAGCATGTACACGTACGTATAGCGGCCAGTGTGCAAGAAAGAAAATACGGCCACGTACGTACATACAGGCGGGGTCTCGAACGCCTACTCGTGCATACGTACGGCCAGGGCTCGTCTACATGGCTGGGTCGGAACGGACAAATAGCATCGTCGTCGCCCGCAAAAAAAACAACAACGTCGTCGCCATGTTCATGGGGAGGCAACGGAAATGCTCGTGTTCATCGGGAGGCAACAGAACGCGTGGGAAGCAACCAGCTTGGACGGAACAGCCGATGGAAACGAGGCATGGCGTACCGCAAAATGGAGGAAACGACCTTGTGTTCGACCGGCCACGTTCGAAATGGGATCATGTTCACCAGGAGGGGTCTGGCGTACCGCAAAACGGAGGAAACGGACCTCCTATGATCAAAACGGGGTCCAGTAGATTAGGCGGGGTGTGCCCTACCGCAAAACGGAGGAAACGAACTTGTGTTGGAGCGCTACAGTCGAAACAGGGTCCTGTTCATCGAGAGGGGTGTGGCGTACCGCAAAATGGGACTCCATGGGATACTGTTCATCTCCACCATTGACCCCCTCCAGCCTCCACAGGCTACTGTTCATCCACCGTCGACCTCCTCTAGCCTCCACCTGCGACTGTTCATCCACGAGCTCATGTTCATCCAGCCTCCACCGCACGCTACTCCACCGGCTACTGTTCAACCAGCCCTCTTCACGGGCTCCTGTTCGACCACCCCTCCACGGGCTACTGTTCATCCAGCCCTCCACCGTCTACTGTTCATCGAGCCCTCCACGCGGTGGTCCTGTTCATCCAGCCCTCCATGGGGTCCTGTACATCCAACCCCAACCGGCTCGATCGATCGAGGTCATGTTCATCCAGAGGCAACACCACGGGGTCCTGTTCATCCACCCCCACCGGGAACTGTTCATCCAAACCCCCCAGCAATGCTCACTGTTCATCCAGAGGCAGCATCGATCGGCTTCAGTTAGCAGCAGTAGCAAAGGAATCACTTAGGTTCAGTAACGTAGCAAGTGCAATCGCTCGGGTTCAGTTAGAACCCAACGCCTCGCACACACGCGTCTACATGTACGAGAGAAACACACATAGCTCGGCCCCCGACCACCAACCATAACCGGGAACTCCCCGAAATTTTCCTCGCCCTCGCTTCTACCACGGTTTTTTCCGTCATGGACGGTCGAAAGAATGTCATGCAGCTGCGTCTCCGGCCCGCCCAGGACGAAAAACACATTTTCTGTCATGATTTTTTGTCATAGAAGTAGGAGCCCACCACATCTATGGTGATACCGGGTTTTTTCACAATTATCATCATAGAAGTGTCATAAGTACGACAGGAAAAAAATTCGTTCGGCCCAAAATGTCACGGATGTGTGTTTTTTTGTAGTGATGCCTATCATATTAGGACCAATTTTGTAGCCTAAGCAAATTACCATGTTGTTCTAAAGGAATCTCAAAATAATATAAGTGAAGCATGACAGATCAATAATTTCTATAAAATAAAACCACCACCATGCTCTCAAAGATATAAGTGAAGCACTAGAGCAAAATTATCTAGCTCAAAAGATATAAGTGAAGCACATAGAGTATTCTAATAAATTCCGATTCATGTGTGTCTCTCCCAAAAGGTGTGTACACCTAGGATGATTGTGGTAAACTAAAAAGAAAAGACACAAATCATATAAGATGCTCCAATCAAAACACATATCATGTGGTGAATAAAAATATAGCCTCAAGTAAAGTTACCGATGGACGAAGACGAAAGAGGGGATGCCTTCCGGGGAATTCCCAAGCTTAGGATTTTGGTTCTCCTTGAATTTTACCTTGGGGTGCCTTGGGCATCCGCAATCTTAGGCTCTTGCCACTCCTTATTCCATAGTCCATCAAATCTTTACCCAAAACTTGAAAACTTCACAACACAAAACTGAACAGAAAATATCATGAGCTCCATTAGTATAAGAAAACAAACCACCACTTAAGGTACTATAATGAACTCATTATTTATTTATATTGGTGTTAAACCTACTGTATTCCAACTTCTCTATGGTTCATACCCTCCGATACTAGCCATAGATTCACCAAAATAAGCAAACAAGACACGAAAAACAGAATCTATCAAAAACAGAACAGTCTGTAGTAATCTGTAAGTTTCGAATACTTATGTAACCCCAAAAATTCTCAAATAAATTGGTGTACGTGAGGAATTTGTCTATTAATCATCTTCAAAAATAATCAAACTAATGGTACTCTCCAGTAAAACATGGCAGCAAATCTCGTGAGCGCTAAAGTTCTGTTTTTTACAGCAAGATCGCAAAAACTTCCCCCAAGTCTTCCCAAAGGTTCTACTTGGCACAAACACTAATTAAAAGCATAAAACCACATCTAAACAGAGGCTAGATGAATTATTTATTACTAAACAGAACCAAAAAGCAAAAAACAAAAATGAAATTGGGTTTCCTTCCAACAAGCACTATCGTTTAACGCCCCTAGCTAGGCATAAAGGCAAGAATAGATCTAGGTATTGCCATGATAGTGATAGGACAAATCACGAAAACTCATCTCATACTCCCTATGTTCAGCGGCAAGTTTTCTTTGTGGCAAGCAAATGTAATCAAAAGGGCTAAATTTAATGGGACAAAAGTACCCAAGATCAAGCTCGGGAGGTACTGATTCCTCCTTTGGCCCCTCATATTGTACAACCAATTCATCATTATAAGCATTCTTTTGGCAAAAAGTCATGAGCCTTTGTTCAAGAGAAAAACTAACCCGTTATTCTGGATGGCAAAATTATTATTAAGTTCAGAAATCCTATCAACTAGAACGTCGGTAGGAACCTTTTTTCTAAGGTTTTCATTAAAAACAACATGATCTAAAGATCATAAGTGCATTATGTCTTGTTGATAGAAAAGGAGTGCTTCTATGGGAGGACAGCCGGCATCCACCCTATAATGCACAAAAATTTCATTGGCTTCTTTTATTATGAATCTGAACTCATGAGCTAAAAAGATGGTAGCTGCTCGCTTAACAGAAGAATGCTCGATATTAGAAAATTCTAGAAAAATCCTCTGGATGCAAGGGTGCATATGAATAAATTGTCTTTCAAGTTCAACTATGAGCAAAGATATAGCATCCGCAAAACTACTAGTTTTATGGAGAATAGACCCTCCCATAGTGTGTAAAGCACTGGCACAAGTAAAAAAATATTGAATAACTCCTTTTCTAATAATATTACCACTACAATCCGAAACATTTTAGTGTGTAAAATAGTAGGTTCTTCATGAGGATCAACAAAAGCATCAAAGTTTTCCATGTTATTACCACTATCCTTATCAACGATAAGCTCCCCAATTTTAGACATGATGGCAGCAAGAGGCAAGCAAAAAGAGACGAACGGAAAAAGTGGGCGAATAAAACAGCCAGGATGAAGTGGGGGAGAGGACAAAGAGAGGCAAATGGAAAATAATGTAATGCGAGGGATAAGAGTTTGTGATGGGTACTTGGTATGTCTTGACTTCTGTGTAGATCTCCCCGGCAATGGCGCCAGAAATCCTTCTTGCTACCTCTTGAGCACTGCGTTGGTTTTCCCTTGAAGAGGAAAGGGTGATGCAGCAAAGTAGTGTAAGTATTTCCCTCAGTTTTTGAGAACCAAGGTATCAATCCAGTAGGAGACTACACGCAAGTCACCTTGCACCTACACAAACAAATAAGAACCTCGCAACCAACATGATAAAGGGGTTGTCAATCCCTTCACGGTCACTTACGAGAGTGAGATCTGATAGAGATAATAAGATAAATATTTTTGGTATTTTTATGATATAGATTGGAAAATAAAGATTGCAAAATAAAATAGGTTGGAAACTTATATGATGGAAAATAGACCTGTGGGCCGTAGGTTTCACTAGTGGCTTCTCTCGAGATAGCATAAGTATTACGGTGGGTAAACAAATTACTGTCGAGTAATTGATAGAAAAGTGCATAATTATGAGAATATCTAGGCATGATCATGTATATAGGCATCACGTGCACGACAAGTAGACCGAAACGATTCTGCATCTACTACTATTACTCCACACATCGACCACTATCCAGCATGCATCTAGAGTATTAAGTTCATGAGAACAGAGTAACGCATTAGGCAAGATGACATGATGTAGAGGGATAGACTCAAGCAATATGATATAAACCCCATCTTTTTATCCTCGATGGCAACAATACAATATGTGCCGTGCTGCCCCTGCTGTCACTGGGAAAGGACACCGCAAGATTGGACCCAAATCTAAGCACTTCTCCCATTGCAAGAAAGATCAATCTAGTAAGCCAAACCAAACTAATAATTCGAAGAGACTTGCAAAGATAACAAATCATACATAAAAGATTTCAAAGAAGAATCAAATATTGTTCATAGATATTCATGATCATAAACCCACGATTCATCGGATCTCGACAAACAGACCGCAAAAAGAATTACATCAAATAGATCTCCAAGAAGATCGAGGAGAACTTTGTATTGAGATCCAAAGAGAGAGAAGAAGCCATCTAGATAATAACTATGGACCCGAAGGCCTATGGTAAACTACTCACACATCATCGGAGAGGCTATGGTGTCGATGTAGAAGCCCTCCGTGATCTATTCCCCCTCCGTTGGAGCTTCGGAAAAGGCCCCAAGATGGGATCTCTTGTGTACAGAAGGTTGTGCCAGTGGAAATAGGGTTTCGTGGTGCTCCTGGATGTTTTCGGGGTATATGGATATATATAGGAGGAAGAAGTAGGTCGTTGGAGCTGTGAGGGGCCCACGAGGGTGGGGCGTGCCTAGGGCGTAGGCACGCCTCCCTGCCTCGTTGCCTCCTCGGTCCTTTCTTTACGTCTACTACAAGTCCCCTGGATCACGTTTGTTCCAAAAATAACTCTCCCGGAGGTTTCATTCCGTTTGATATTCCTTTTCTGTGAAACACTGAAATAGGCAAAAATAACAACAATTTGCACTGGGCCTTGGCTTAGTAGGTTAGTCCCAAAAACAATATAGAAGTGTATAATAAATCCCATTAAACATCCAAAATAGATAATATAATAGCATGGAACAAACAAAAATTATAGATATGTTGGAGACGTATCAAATACCTAGTTCAATCTCGTTACCGGAAGTCTCTTTACTCGTTCCGTAATGCATCATCTCGTAACTAACTCACTAGTTACATTGCTTGCAAGGCTTATAGTGATGTGCATTACCGAGAGTGCGCAGAGATACCTCTTCGATACTCGGAGTGACAAATCCTAATCTTGATCTATGCCAACTCAACAAACACCATCGGAGACACCTGTAGAGCATCTTTATTGTCACCCAGTTACGTTGTGACATTTGATAGCACACTAAGTGTTCCTCAAGTATTTGGGAGTTGCATGATCTCATAGTCATCGGAACATGTATAAGTTATGGAAAAAGCAATAGCAACAAACTAAAGGATCATCGTGCTAAGCTAACGGATGGGTCAAGTCAATCACATCATTCTCTAATGATGTGATCTCATTAATCAAATGACAACTCATGTCTATGGTTAGGAAACATAATCATCATTGATTCAACGAGCTAGTCAAGTAGAGGCATAGTAGTGACACTCTGATGTGACGGCGGCCTGATCTTTAGATGAGAGTGGAGGTAATTATTGATTTGGTGGATTTTCACCTTGACGATCCGGCTATACCGTACCCGACAATACGCCTCGACAATCGCTAAACCAATCTCCGATGGTTATTGACCTTGTCGTAGGCATGACCAACCTGAACAACGAGGTTCGAGTTCCTGCAAGCAACCGAAAAACCAGCAAGAACAAAGGTGAATTGCAACTAAAATTGCGGATGATAACTTGAGTACACAAACTAGATGAAAAGTTGGGGTTCCACTGTGGATCTGACAAGGCAGTAGTCCTACACGTCTGGTAGATGCGAAATTGTAGCGATGGCTAAAAAATACAATAAAACCCAGGTCTAAAATCTAATCTAGGGTAACTATTTATTAGAGGCAGACGTGCGTAGAGGCGGATGTGTGGCCGGTCGATTTGACGTGTCCCATTTGAACACGGACAGCTTCAGCCGCAACTCCACGGGTGGCCCTGCATAGGCTGAAATCTTTGCTGGCCTGGCTGAGTCCAAATATTATAATGCCCCATCAATTCCTTTGGTGGTGGCCCTTGTACACATGAATGCATGCATGGATGGTTTGGTGTGGAGGCATGCATGCAAGGGCGTTGGAGAGCATGCATGTACCGTGTGTGGCTCCGTTTGGTTTGCAGGTACTGTAGTCCCTCCAATTGATTGTTTGATTCCTTTATTTCTGAGTACAATTAAATTCAAACATGAGTGTAATATCATATGTTGGTCAGTTAAATCATATGTACAAAGAAATGATAGTACCTGGCCATTTATTTGTCGTGCACGCGCTCTAGTAATAGGACCAAGTGCAATAACTGATGTAGGGTCGCGGTGGGTGTAATAGTAGAAGAGATGTCCTCATCACCCCCCCCCTTCTTGAATCAAAGTCGTCCTCGACGGTATCTCATCGTCATCACCCAAATAAGGCTTTAAATCGGCAACATTAAATGTGGAACTAACATGAAATTCTGCAGGCAAATCAAGCTTATATGCATTCTCGTTAACTTTTTCAAGCACTTTAAAAGGTCCATCCGCACAAGGCATTAATTTTGATTTTCATAAATCAGGAAAGCGGTATTTTCGCAAATGTAACCACACTAAATCACCTGGTTCGAACACAATACTTTTCCTACCCTGACTACCAGCAAGTTTATACTTGGCATTCATGTGTTCAATATTTTTCTTAGTCATCTCATGCATTTTCAATACTAACTCAGCATGTTCATTAGCATCAAGGTTTACCTTCTCCGAAGATGGAATAGGAAATAAATCAATGGGCGCCCAAGGTATAAATCCATAGACTTTGTGGTAGAATGAACTGAACGATTATAAGCAAACTCTACATGAGGTAGACACTCTTCCCACATTTTAAGTTCTTTTTCAAAACAACCATAAGCATAGTAGACAATGTTCGATTAACCACTTCAGTTTGACCATCTATTTGAGGATGACATGTAGTACTAAATAAAATCTTAGTCCCCAGTTTCGTCCACAACACCCTCCAAAAGTGGCTAAGAAATTTTGTGTCACGGTTGGAAACAATTGTATTTGGCACACCATGTAAACGAACTACTTCTTGAAAGAACAAATCAGCAATGTGAGTAGCATCGTCACTTTTATGACAAGGTATAAAATGTGCCATCTTAGAGAATCTATCAACAACAACAAATATACTATCCCTTCCCCATCGTGTTCTAGACAGTCCTAATACAAAATCCATAGATATATCTTCCCAAGGAGTGCTAGGAATATGAAGAGGCATATATAAACCATGTGGGTTCAATCGCGACTTAGCTTTTTGGCATGTCATGCACCATGCAACATATCTCTCCACATCCCTTCTCATTTTTTACCAGAAGAAATGACCAGCAAGGATGTCTTATGTCTTCTTGACGCCGAAATGTCCCATAAGTCCTCCTCCATGCGCCTCGTGTAACGACAAAAGACGAACAGAGCTATCTGGGATGCATAGCTTATTAGCACGAAAAACAAATCCGTTGTTAACGACGAACTTGTCCAAGTTCTACCCTCTCTGCAATTGAGAAATATATCTTTAAAATCAACATCATTAGCATATTTCTCTTTTATAGTTTCAAGTCCAAAAATTTTGAAGTCAAGTTGTGATAACATGGTATAGCGTCTAGACAATGCATCGGCAATAACATTCTCCTTCTCTTTCTTGTGCTTAATAACATAAGGAAAAGATTCAATAAATTCGACCCGTTTTGCATGTCTATGGTTTAGTTTGCTTTGACTTCTAATATGCTTGAGTGATTCATGATCAGAATGTATGACAAACTCCTTAGGCCATAAATAATGTTGCCATGTCTCCAAAGTCCGAACTAGTGCATAAAGTTCTTTATCATATGTGGAATAATTCAAACTAGGCCCACTGAGTTTTTCACTAAACTATGTGATTGGTTTGCCTTCTTGCAATAAAATACCACCTAAACCAATGCCGCTAGCATCACATTATAATTCAAACATCTTATTAAAATCAGGTAATTGCAGCAAAGGGGCATGTGTAAGCTTATCTTTAAGAATAGTGAAGGCTTCCTCTTGTGCACCGCTCCAAACAAATGGCACATTTTTCTTTGTGAGTTCATTGAGCGGTGCTGCGATGGTGCTAAAATCCTTCACGAACCGCTGGTAGAAGCTAGCAAGTCCGAGAAAACTACGTACTTGTGTGACCGAGTTAGGGGTCGGCCAACTCTGGATCGCTTCAACCTTGGCTTTATCAACTTCAATTCCCTACGCTGTCACAACATACCAAGAAAAGCGACCCAATCCGTGCAAAAAGTGCACTTCTCGATATTACCAAATAAATGTGCATCACGTAAAGCAGAAAAAACAGCACGCAAATGGTATAAGTGTTCCTCTAGTGACTTACTATAAATCAGAATATCATCGAAGTATACTACCACAAATCATCCAATGAAAGCTCGCAAAACTTCATTCATTTGTCTCATGAAAGTACTAGGTGCATTAGTCAATCCAAAAGGCATAACTAACCACTCATATAAACCAAATTTAGTTTTGAAAGCAGTTTTCCATTCATCACCTAGTTTCATACGAATTTGATGGTAGCCACTACGCAAATCCACTTTAGAAAACACAAGTGAGACACTGAGTTCATCAAGCATGTCATCTAATCTAGGAATAGGATGACGATATCGAATTGTAATATTATTGATGGATCTACAATCAACACACATACGTGAAGTACCGTCTTTTTTAGGAACAAGTAAAATTGGTACAGCACATGGACTAAGGGATTCACGAATGTAACCTTTTTCAAGTAGTTCTTGAACTTGTCGCTGAATCTCCTTAGTCTCCTCTGGATTAGTCCGGTACGGCGCACGGTTGGGTAATGAGGTGCCAGGTATCAAGTCAATTTGATGTTCAATTCCTCTCATAGGTGGAAGTCCCGGTGGTACTTCCTTTGGGAAAACATCATGATACTCCTGCAAAAGGTTAGTGACAAAAGGAGGCAAAGAAGAAGGCATATCCTCAAATGAAAAAAAACTTCTTTGCAAATAAGAGCATAACATTCATCAGTATGAGCATCTAACTCAAAAATTTCAGCACGTGTAGCTAAGAAAGAAGCACCTTTCAATTTAATTTCTTTAGATGTGCTAGGATCAGATTTGTGCATCTTATTAAATTGTTCTAACTCATCAACAACTTTCTGATTTTCAGATTTAGTACGCTCCGTATTTGTGTTTCTACTAGCCCTAACAAGATCATCTTTTAAAATTTTCTCAGGAGACATAGGGTGTAGAATGATCATCTTTCCTTTATGTGTGAGAGTGCACTGATTAGTTCTACCATAATGTAAACATTGTTTATCATATTGCCATGGCCTTCCTAGTAACATAGAACAAGCTTGCATAGGCACAATATCGCAAACAATAGTGTCATGGTATGAACCTAAAGAAAAAGGAATTCTCACCATGCGTGTTACCTTTACCTTTCCACCATCATTAAACCATTGAATGTAGTAAGGTTGTGGATGTTGTCGGGAAGGTAGGGAGAGCTTCTCCACCATGGCAATGCTTGCTAAATTGTTACAACTCCCTCCATCAATGATTATGTGAACAGAATGCTCCTTGACGACTCCTTTGATGTGGAAGAGGTTGTGACGTTGATCCTTCTTTGCTTTGACAATCTAAGCACTAAGTACACGATGTGATATAAGACTCATGTACTTAACGGCGTCGTCGGCATTCACATGTTCTTCCTCTTGCTCCGGTCTTGTGTCATCGTCTTCATGTGCAGCAAGCAAGGCATATGTGTATTCATCAAAATCACTAGTGGAGTCATACTCGTCGTCTTCACGAATGATCAATGCATGCTTATTAGGACACTCCTTCATGACATGGCCAAATCCCTTACAAGTGTGGCACTGGATATCCTTTGTTCTTTTAGAGGAAGAGGACGATGACGACGAACTTTTTGCTAGAATTTGTGTAGTACTTTTCAATGGTGCTGAAGTGTGTGATGCTGAAGTTGATGAAGAAGGCCCCGGTCGAGAGGTTGCCGGTGCTATTGTGGAGGTACGAGTGGACGCGTAGCAGGGATGTGCGGCGCCCATGTGGAAGTACGACCTGCAGAAAAATTAGGATGCATTCTCGAACGACCCTGCACTTCATGTTCAGCATGTATAGCAAGATGGAATAAATGGGCCATTGAATGATAATCCTTATAAGCAAGTATGTCATAAATTTCTCTATTCAATCAACGCAAAAACCTAGACATACAGGCTTCCTCGGTCTCAACTAAACCACAACGTAACATGCCCATTTGCAATTCTTGATAATAGTTTTCCACGGATTTAGATCCTTGGTTCAAGCGTTGTAGTTTATTTAGCAAGTCACGTTCATAATATCCAGGAACAAAATAGTGACGTGTTACTAATTTCAAAGCTTCCCAAGTGGTAGGAATATTATTAGGATGTTTACGACAATGTTCTCTCCACCAAACATAAGCAAAATCACTAAACTCACTAGTTGCAGCCCTAACTCTTTTATCATCAGGAAAATCGTGGCAAGCAAATTTTAATTTTTGATCAACTAGTAATTCCCAGTCAAGATAAACATCTGGATCATATTTCCCATCAAAAGAAGGCATGACAAATTTAATTTTACCCAAAGAGTCATCATGGCCACGTACCTGAGGACGTTGGTGTCGTCCCATACCTTGTTGATTATTGTGTAGTCGATGATGATCACGATCATTGTTATCATTAACTGCATCAGGATCCTCGGAATCACCATCATAGTTGTCACCTTGGATGTCGCCGGCTATCGAGTTGGCGTGGCGAGGACGGGGCTGGTCGACGGCATCGGTGTATGAAAGAGGGTGCCTCGGGTCCCCTGGGGGTACCGGACAAGCTCGTTGTAGACCTGTGTTGGTGGCTGGAAGACGCGGAGCGATTGTGGATGCAGCACCCAGACGGGCATCCTGGGTATCAAGACGTTTCATAATAGATGCAAGTGTGTGAGTGAATGTCTCATTGCTATCCTCGATCGACTTGAGACGCTTATCAAGTGCGCCCTCGAACGATGTGAACCGCTCGGTGTATGCATGCACATCCTCCTCAAGGCGTGCCACCGTGGCTTTCATATTGTCTTCGTCACCTGCCATGGTTAGGATGAAACAAGAACAAAATCACAAGTATATTGCTCCTATAGTGGTGGTGGAAAATGTTTCTCAACTCTCGAACAATTACCAAGATCTTACCAGTTCTTACCGTGCTGCAGTGGTTGTTGGCCGTTGGCAATGTCAAAAGTGGTCAAAAGATTGATATAGTGATTACCAAGTAACCGAACAAGGTGCAATGTAGGAAGTGGAGCTTGGTGAAGGTTTCCTCAACTGACAATATGTGGCACAATTAAGCAAAAAGTAATGCAAGTTGAATAATTGATCAAACTCCTAACTAGTGCTGGTAGTTGACTAGTAAGAGATAAAACAATCTAAGACCAGATACTGAATCAAGCGAGAGGAAACCAATAAAAATATAATAGCTCTAAGTAGCTAGATATAAGTGAAGTATAAACACAGTGTAGGCGCAACCAAGAACAGAAAATGTTCATCAACTAGAGTAAAAGTTCAGAACAACAAAGAGATTGTCCAAAAGATTATAACCAGCCTGAACTTTGCAAAATCCCTTTTTCTTTTTTGCTCTTTTTTTCCTTTTTTTTGCTCTTTTTCTCTTTTTTTCTTTTTTTTTGCTCTTTTCTTTTTTAGGCCGGTTGCTACAGAAGTCAGGGACACGATTGAAGTCACAAGAGAAAAATAATGCAATGCTACTTGACGAGGTGCTACGAGAGCTAGCTACAAGTGCGCTCTGTTGAGATTAGCTAGGACTAGCAGGTACTAATGCACAGGAACAGCAGAAAGTATGGTGCATGAAGGCAGACACAGATGATAAGATGGCTGGTCACTCGCGCACGCGTGGGAATAGTGGCGCAGAGAGGCAGACATGGTGTCTGGTAGCTCACGGAGCACGAAGCGTATATGGACCGAGCGTCACTGTAAAAATCTGGCAAACCTGACAAGTACTGTAGTAGAGGAAGACACAGACGTCTGAACTCAACAAAAAGTAGAAACAACTGATCACTATTCTTTTTCAGAATATGGACAAACTTGCGGCAGAAACTATGATGGACAAAAACAAGTGCGATCTAGTAGACAATTTTATCTCAAACTAATCTAAACCAGCACTAATTCTAGGATGTATGCAACCAAAAATTCAACTACGCAAATACTAGATGCAAAAATTGCTAAAGGCTAAAAAGGTAGGTGTAATGGATGAACTAATCTAATTTTTTGGCTTTTTCATGGGTTTTTAGGATAGAAAAATAAACTAAACTACGAAAATGGTAAATCTCTCAGTGATGAACCTGAAAACTGATACCACTTGATGTGATGGCAGCCTGATCTTTCAATGAGAGTGGAGATAATTATCGATTTGGTGGATTTTGACCTTGACGATCCGGCTATAGCGTACCCGACGATACCCCTCGATAATCGCTAAACCAATCTCCGATGGTTATTGACCTTGCCGTAGGCACGACCAACCTGAACAACGAGGTTCGAGTTCCTGCAAGCAACCGAAGAACCAACAAGAACAAAGGTGAATTGCAACTGAAATTGCGGATGATAACTTGAGTACACGAACTAGATGAAAAGTTGGGATTCCACTGTGGATCTGACAAGGCGGTAGTCCTACACGTCTGGTAGATGCGAAATTGTAGCGATGGCTAAATAGTATAATAAAACCTAGGTCTAAAATCGAATCTACGATAAATAGATATTAGAGGCAGACGTACGCAGAGGCGGACGTGCGGCCGGTCGATTTGACGTGTCCCATCTGAACACGGACAGCTTCAGGCGCAACTCCACAGGTGGACCTGCATAGGCTGAAATCTTTGCTGGCCTGGCTGAGTCCAAATATTATAATGCCCCATCAATTCCTTTGGTGGTGGCCCTTGTACACATGAATGCAGTCATGGATGGTTTGGTGTGGAGGCATGCATGCAAGGGCGTTGGAGAGCATACATGTACCGTGTATGGCTCCGTTTGGTTTGCAGGTACTGTAGTCCCTCCAATTGATTGTTTGATTCCTTTATTTCTGAGTACAAGTAAATTCAAACATGAGTGTAATATCATATGTTTGTTAGTTAAATCATATGTATAAAGAAACGATAGTACCTGGCCATTTATTTGACGCGCACATGCTCTAGTAATAAGACCAAGTGGAATAACTGATGTAGGAGTCGTGGCGGGTGTAATAGTAGAAGAGATGTCCTCATCACACTCTGTTTGTCTATGTATTCACACATGTACTAAGTTTCTGGTTAATACAACTCTAGCATGAATAATAAACATTTATTATGATATAAGAAAATATAAATAACAACTTTATTATTGCCTCTAGGGCATATTTCCTTCAGTCTCCCACTTGCACTACAGTTAATAATCTAGATTACATTGTAATGATTCTAACACCCATGGAGTCTTGGTGCTGATCATGTTTTGCTCGTGAGAGAGGCTTAGTCAACGGGTCTGCAACATTAAGATCCATATGTATCTTGCAAATCTCTATGTCTTCCTCCTTGACTTGATCGCGGATGGAATTGAAGCGTCTCTTGATGTGCTTGGTTCTCTTGTGAAATCTGGATTCCTTTGCCAAGGCAATTGCACCAGTATTGTCACAAAAGATTTTCATTGGACCTGATGCACTAGGTATGACACCTAGATCGGATATGAACTCCTACATCCAGACTCCTTCATTTGCTGCTTCCGAAGCAGCTATGTACTCCGCTTCACACGTAGATTCCGCCACGACGCTCTACTTGGAACTGCACCAACGGACAGCTACACCATTTAATAAAAATACGTATCCGGTTTGTGACTTAGAGTCATCCATACTAGTGTCAAAGCTTGCATCAACGTAACCATTTACGACGAGCTCTTTGTCACCTCCATAAACGAGAAACATATCCTTAGTCCTTTTTAGGTATTTCAGGATGTTCTTAACTGCTATCGAGTGATCCACTCCTGGATTACTTTGGTACCTCCCTACTAAACTAATAGCAAGGCACACATATGGTCTAGTACACAGCATTGCATACATGATAGAACCTATGGCGGAAGCATAGGGAATGACTTTCATTTTCTCTCTATCTTCTGAAGTGGTCGGGCATTGAGTCTGACTCAACTTCACACCTTGTAACACAGGCAAAAACCCTTTCTTTTCCTGATCCATTTTGAACTCCTTCAAAACTTTATCAAGGTATGTGCTTTGTGAAAGTCCAATGAAATGTCTTGATCTATCTCTATAGATCTTGATGCCCAATATATAAGCAGCTTCACCGAGGTCTTTCATTGAAAAATTCTTATTCAAGTATCCTTTTATGCTATTCAGTAATTCAGTATCATTTCCGATCAACAATATGTCATCTACATATAATATCAGAAATGCTACGGAGCTCCCACTGACTTTCTTGTAAATAAATGCTTCTCCAAAAGTCTGTATAAAACCATATGCATTGATCACACTATCAAAGTGTATATTCCAACTCCGAGAGGCTTGCACCAGTCCATAAATGGATCGCTGGAGCTTGCACACTTTGTTAGCACCTTTTGGATCGACAAAACCTTCTGGTTGCATCATATACAACTCTTCTTGAAGATATCCATTAAGGAATGCAGTTTTGACATCCATTTGCCAAATTTCATAATCATAAAATGCGGCAATTGCTAACATGATTCGGGCGGACTTAAGCATCGCTACAGGTGAGAAGGTCTCATCGTAGTCAACTCCTTGAACTTGTCAAAAACCTTTTGCAACAAGTCGAGCTTTGTAGACAATAACATTACCGTCAGCGTTAGTCATCTTCTTGAAGATCCATTTATTCTCTATGGCCTGCCGATCATTGGGCAAGTCAACCAAAGTCCACACTTTGTTCTCACACATGGATCCCATCTCAGATTTCATGGCCTCAAGCCATTTTGCGGAATGTGGGCTCATCATCGCTTCCTCATAGTTCGTAGGTTCGTCATGGTCAAGTAACATGACCTCCAGAACAGGATTACCGTACCACTCTGGTTCGGATCTTACTCTGGTTGACCTACGAGGTTCGGTAGTAACTTGATCAGAAGTTTCATGATCATCATCATTATCTTCCTCACTTACTGGTGTAGGAATCACTCGAACTGATTTCAGTGATGAACTACTTTCCAATAAGGGAGCAGGTACAATTACCTCATCAAGTTCTACTTTCCTCCCACTCACTTCTTTTGAGAGAAACTCCTTCTCTAGCAAGGATCCATTCTTAGCAATGAATATCTTGCCTTCGGATCTGGATAGAAGGTGTACCCAACAGTCTCCTTTGGGTGTCCTATGAAGACACATTTCTCCGATTTGGGTTCGAGCTTATCAGGTTGAAGCTTTTTCACATAAGCATTGTAGCCCCAAATTTTAAGAAACGACAATTTGGGTTTCTTGCCAAACCACAGTTCATAAGGTATCGTCTCAACGGATTTAGATGGTGCCCTATTTAGCGTGAATGCAGCCGTCTCTAAAGCATAACTCGAAAACAATAGTGGTAAATCAGTAAGAGACATCATAGATCGCACCATATCTAGTAAAGTACGATTACGACATCCGGACACACCATTACGCTATGATGTTCCGGGTTGCGTGAGTTGCGAAACTATTCTACATTGTTTCAAATGAAGACCCAACTCGTAACTCAAATATTCTCCTCCATGATCAGATGTAGAAACTTTATTTTCTTGTTACGATGATTTCCACTTCACTCTGAAATTCTTTGAACTTTTAAAATGTTTCAGACTTATGTTCCATGAAGTAGATATACCCATATCTGCTCAAATCATCTGTGAAGGTGAGAAAATAACGATATCTGATGCGATCCTCAATGTTCATTGGACCACATACATCAGTATGTATAATTTCCAATAACTCTGTTGCTCGCTGCATTGTTCCGGAGAACGGAGTTTTAGTCATCTTGCCTATGAGGCATGGTTCACAAGTACCAAGTGATTCCAGAAGTCCATCAGAATGGAATTTCTTCATGTGCTTTACATCAATATGACCCAAACGGCAGTGCCACAAATAAGTTGCACTATCATTATCAACTCTGCATCTTTTGGCTTCAATACAATGAACATGTGTATCACTACTATCAAGATTTAGTAAAAATAGACCACTCATCAAGGGTGCATGACCATAGAAGATATTACTCATATAAATAGAACAACCATTATTCTCTGATTTAAATGAATAACCATATCGTATCAAACAAGATCCAGATATAATGTTCATGCTCAACGCTGACAGCAAATAGCAATTATTTAGGTCTAAAACTAATCCCGATGGTGGATGTAGAGGTAGTTGTGATAGCCTGGCTTAAGAAGGATGATAGACTACTCATATCAATAAGGAATACCTTCTTTTCCAGAAGCCCATTCGGACAGAACTCCAAAGTTAAGTGTGCTTAGCTTGGAGTAATTTCAGGATGGGTGACCGACCGGGAAGTTGCTCCCGGGTGCGCACGAGTGAGGACAAAGTGCACAGGAAAGACTAGTATTTATCTGTGAGGCCAGTCTAGATCCCGCCAGGAGTAATGACCACCGGCGGGTGTGTCCGGGGTGTTACAAGTTGGTATCAGAGCCAACCCTCGCGGTTACACGGATGTTTGCGGACAGGTACGCGGTCATGTTGTTCATGACGTTTGTGACCCATCGTGGCACCCGGCATGGCACATGTACCGAACTAGATGCACAGACGTATGTGCCAAGAGGGAACGTTCCTGTGGCCCGACGAGGACGTCGGTTCCTCTGAGTGGGGGTGTATGTGATAGCCTGGCTTAAGAGGGATGATAGACTACTCATATCAATAAGGAATTCCTTCTTTTCCGGAAGCCCATTCGGACAAAACTCCAAAGTTAAGCGTGCTCAGCTTGGAGTAATTTCAGGATGGGTGATCGGCTGGGAAGTTGCTCCCGAGTGCGCACGAGTGAGGACAAAGTGCGCAGAAAAGACTAGTATTGATCTATGGGGCCAGTCTAGATCCCGCCAGGAGTAACGACCACCGGCGGGTGTGTCCGGGGCGTTACAGTAGCGTGCCAACGGTGATCACATCGACTTTGGAACCATTTCGCACACGCATCGTCACCTCGTCCTTTGCCAATCTTCGCTTAATCCATAGCCCCTGTTTCGAGTTGCCAATGTTAGCAACTGAACCAGTATCAAATACCCAGGCACTACTGCGAGCATGTAACACCCTCGATGCGGCTATATCTCCCACGTGTCGAGGCACGACTTAGAGGCATAACCGCATTGAAAGCAATGTCGCAAGTTAGGCAATCTTCACAACATCCCATGTAATATAGATAATAAAAGGGGAGATACATAGTTGGCTTACACTCGCCACGTCAAACAAATAGCAAGGCACACATCTGGTCTGGTACACAGCATTGCATACATGTTAGAACCTATGGCTGAAGCATAGGGAATGACTTTCATTTTCTCTCTATCTTCTGCAGTGGTTGGGCATTGAGCCTAACTCAACTTCACACCTTGTAATACAGGCAAAAACCCTTTCTTGCCTGATCCATTTTGAACTTCTTCAAAACTTTATCAAGGTATGTGCTTTGTGAAAGTCCAATTAATTGTCTTGATCTATCTCTATAGATCTTGATGCCCAATATATAAGCAGCTTCACCGAGGTCTTTCATTGAAAAATTCTTATTCAAGTATCCTTTTATGCTATTCAGAAATTCAGTATCACTTCCGATCAACAATATGTCATCCACATATAATATCAGAAATGCTACGGAGCTCCCAGTCACTTTCTTGTAAATACAGGCTTCTCCAAAAGTCTGTATAAAACCATATGCTTTGATCACACTATCAAAGTGTATATTCCAACTCCGAGAGGCTTGCACCAGTCCATAAATGGATCGTTGCAGCTTGCACACTTTGTTGGCACCTTTTGGATCGACAAAACCTTCTGGTTGCATCATATACAACTCTTCTTTAAGATATCCATTAAGGAATGCAGTTTTGACATCCATTTGCCAAATTTCATAATCATAAAATGCGGCAATTGCTAACATGATTCGGACGGACTTAAGCATCGCTACAGGTGAGAAGGTCTCATCGTAGTCAACTCCTTGAACTTGTCGAAAACCTTTTGCAACAAGTCAAGCTTTGTAGACAGTAACATTACCATCAGCGTCAGTCGTCTTCTTGAAGATCCATTTATTCTTTATGGCCTGCCGGTCATCGGGCAAGTCAACCAAAGTCCACACTTTGTTCTCATACATGGATCCCATCTCAGATTTCATGGCCTTAAGCCATTTTGCGGAATCTGGGCTCATCATCGCTTCCTCATAGTTCATAGGTTCGTCATGGTCAAGTAACATGACCTCCAGAACAGGATTACCATACCACTCTGGTGCGGATCTTACTCTGGTTGACCTATGAGGTTTGGTAGTAACTTGATCAGAAGTTTCATGATCATCATCATTATCTTCCTCACTTACTCGTGTAGGAATCACTCAAACTGATTTCAGTGATGAACTACTTTCCAATAACGGAGCAGGTACAATTACCTCATCAAGTTCTACTTTCCTCCCACTCACTTCTTTCGAGAGAAACTCCCTCTCTATAAAGGATCCATTCTTAGCAACGGATATCTTGCCTTCGGATCTGTGATAGAAGGTGTACCCAACAGTCTCCTTTGGGTATCCTATGAAGACACATTTCTCCGATTTGGGTTCGAGCTTATCAGGTTGAAGCTTTTTCACACAAGCATTGCAGCCCCAAATTTTAAGAAACGACAACTTGGGTTTCTTGCCAAACCACAGTTCATAAGGTGTTGTCTCAATGGATTTAGATGGTGCCCTATTTAACGTGAATACAGACGTCTCTAAAGCATAACCCCAAAACGGTAGCGGTAAATCAGTAAGAGACATCATAGATCGCACCATATCTAGTAAAGTACGATTACGACATTCGGACACACCATTACGTTGTAGTGTTCTGGGTAGCGTGAGTTGTGAAACTATTCCGCATTGTTTCAAATGAAGACGAAACTCGTAACTCGAATATTCTCCTCCACGATCAGATTGTAGAAACTTTATTTTCTTGTTATGATGATTTTCCACTTCATTCTAAAATTCTTTGAACTTTTCAAATGTTTTAGACTTATGTTTCATTAAGTAGATATACCCATACCTGCTCAAATCATCTATGAAGGTGAGAAAATAACGATATCTGCTGCGAGCCTCAATGTTCATTGGACCACATACATCAGTATGTATGATTTCCAATAACTCTGTTGCTCGCTCCATTGTTCCGGAGAACGGAGTATTAGTCATCTTTCCTATGAGGCATGGTTCGCAAGTACCAAGTGATTCATAATCAAGTGATTCCAGAAGTCCATCAGAATGGAGTTTCTTCATGCGCTTTACACCAATATGACCCAAACGACAGTGCCACAAATAAGTTGCACTATCATTATTAACTCTGCATCTTTTGGCTTCAATACTATGAACATGTGTATCACTACTATCAAGATTTAGTAAAAAATAGAGCACTCATCAAGGGTGCATGACCATAAAAGATATTACTCATATAAATAGAACAACCATTATTTTATGATTTAAATGAATAACCGTATCACATCAAACAAGATCCAGATATAATGTTCATGCTCACCGCTGGCACCAAATAACAATTATTTAGGTCTAAAACTAATCCCGAAGGTAGATGTAGAGGTAGCATGCCAACGGCGATCACATCGACTTTGGAACCATTTCCCACGCGCATCGTCACCTCGTCCTTAGCCAATCTTTGCTTAAACTATAGCCCCTGTTTCGAGTTGCAAATGTTAGCAACTGAACCAGTATCAAATACCCAGACACTACTACGAGCATTAGTAAGGTACACATCAATAACATGTATATCAAATATACCTTTCACTTTGCCATCCTTCTTCTCCGCCAAATACTTGGGGCAGTTCCGCTTCCAGGACCACTCCCTTTGCAGTAGAAGCACTCAGTCTTAGGCTTAGGTCCAGACTTGGGTTTCTTCACTTGAGCAGCAATTGCTTGTTGTTCTTCTTGAAGTTCCCGTTCTTCCCTTTACCCATTTTCTTGAAACTGGTGGTCTTGTTGATCATCAACACTTGATGCTCCTGATTGATTTCTACCTCTGCAGCCTTTAGCATTGCGAAGAGCTCAGGAATCACCTTATCCATCCCTTGCATATTATAGTTCATCACGAAGCTCTTGTGGCTTGGTGGCAGTGATGTAGAACTCTGTCAATGACACTATCATCAGGAAGATTAACTCCCAGCTGAGTCAAGTCATTGTGGTACCCAGACATTCTGACTATATGTTCATTGACAGAACTATTCTCCTCCATATTGCAGCTGTAAAACATATTGGAGACTTCATATCTCTCAATCCGAGCATTCGCTTGAAATGTTAACTTCAACTCCTGGAACATCTCATATGCTCCATGACGTTCAAAACGTCGTTGAAGTCCCGGTTCTAAGTCATAAAGCATGGCACACTGAACTATCAAGTAGTCAGCAGCTTTGCTGTAGCGACCAGACCTCAAATAGTCTGATCTCTGTGCATCAGTGTCATCCCTGGATCGGTAATGCTGACACGCACAGTACTTGAGGATTTATAACAGAGTAGCAATCACACACTTATTACATCGAATGTCTCAAAAGAGAACTTAATACAATAAATATGGATTAAGGCCATCTAATACGATGACAGCGGAAGGCTTGGAAGATAAAGTGAGTCCATCAACTCCAACGACATCACTGATTGAAAGACCACGACCTAAGGCTCCTTACTCATCGTCTGAAAAATCTGCAATATAATACGTTGCAGCCTGAAAATGGGTCAGCACATGGAATATGCTGGCAATGTAACACAAGAGAGTAATGAACAAAATAATGTTATGACTACATGCATATATGGCTGGTGGAGGCTGTATGGTTAATATGTTTTGCGGAAAGCCAATTTTTCCCTACTGCAAAGGAATATATTTTATTTAACTACAAAGTTTGTTGAAAACATTGAGAATGGTAAACCCCATCTCAATCCCAATTAAAAAGGTAATTAATAACCCAAAAAATTAATTTAGAGTGTTGAGATCAACATGATAATCCAAGAACTAGATACTCGAGATGTCCATAACCGGGGACTCGGCTAACCATGATTAGTTTGTACACTCTGCAGAGGTTTGTGCACTTTTCCCCATAAGACTCGATCTCCTCCATTGGATTTCTCGCACTGCATAATGTTTGAGAAACGGATGACCGAGACATAGTCTTTCCGAAGAGGTCCCCTTAACCGATAGATAGGCATGTACACCTACAATCCCCCTACATCTGCTAGCCCATCATGGAAAGGTTTCCCACAACTTACTCAACTATGCCAGAGCCCATAATGGCATGTGGTTGCACAAGGAAGTTTCTAGCATGAATAATCTTATGATCCCTTTGAGCCTGGGTGGCAGTCCATAGGAGAATCACACGGTACCCCGGGATTTCCAAAAATACAGGCAATCACTGGGTTCCCCAGGTGCCTCAATCCACCTAGATGTGTATTAAAGTTGCCACCTTAAGTTTACCATTAATTAACAACTCACATCTTTCATGGATACGCTCAAACCCAAAACACCTCTACGAGCATAGCATAGCAATATAAGCAATATAGAAGTAACTCCCAAAGGTTTGATAATAAACAGGTGAATAGGTACTACCTCATCTACTTCCCAACCCACAATTATTCAGATCCTAACCATACAATTGTTTGAGGATTGATCTAATGCAATAAAATTGGGTAGTAAAGTGGTATGATCAAACTGTTACTTCCCTTGTTGATGATTCGTGAAACCTAGAGACTCGTAGTAGCACGCTTCGCACTCCGGGTACTCTATCGCAATCAAACAAGCATACAATAAGCAATCAAGCAAAGATGCACAGGTAAAACTCAAATAAGAAGATCTAACCAGAAAGTTCAACTTAAGAACTCCGGTTTGCAAAAAGAATCAAACCAAACGAAGCAACGAAACTCAAATTGCAAAAGAAACAAGCTTCATTTACTAATATGGACTAAAGTCAAATTTTACAGTAGCAAAAACTTGTTTAAGTTGATTAAATAGAAAGAGGGCTTCGAGATGAAACTCTATGCGCTTGAATCGCTTGATTCCGACAAACGAGCGAAAAGTTAAACTAAAACGAAAATCGGATCAGAAATCGCGATCGAACATAATCGCGAAAAAATCCAAGAAAAAAGAAAAACTGACGAACAGACTAAGGAACGAATGTTCTTTATCTGCGACTAACAGGCGAAAACTGGTCGTTAATATGAACGTACGGACGAACGTCCGCTATATAACTAAACCGGAAAAAATGTTCTATAAAAAACACGTCTAGGTTTTTTACCGAAAACCGAACCGGTCAAAGAAAATCGGCGGCGAACTCCGGCGGGTCAGCGGCGGCGGCGGCGCGGCAACGTCTGTGGGCGGCGGCGGCGGGGCGGCGGCCTAGGGTTTAGGAGACGGGCTAGGGTGGGTTGCGGGGCTCGCCTCGGCGGCTTATAAAGCCTCCCCAGGGCGGATACGGCCCAAAGTCGGTTTTCCTTTTTATAAAAAAATATATATTCCACGCAGAAAGATGAATAAAAGAAATACTAAACAGACTCCAAAATTTCTGAAATAAATTTTCCCCATCCTCCAAAAAGCTACCGGACAAGGTGAACATTTATTTGGGACTCTAGTGCAATTTTGAAAAACGCATATTTTTCCTAATTGAAATAAAATAGCAATAAAACTCCGAATAAAACTCTTATTTGATTCTAACATTAAATCTCCGATATTTCTTTATTTTGAGGAAGTCATTTTATCCTCTCTCTTTTATTTTTATTAAATAAATATTCGAAGATAAAATAATTAAAATCAAATGATCCTCTTTTCAAAATTTGAGAAAACTCAAATATGAAAATAACGAAATTCCCAACTCTCTCCGTGGGTCCTTGAGTTGCGTAGAATTTCTAGGATCAAGCCAAAATGCAATAAAATATGATATGCAAAGATGACCTAATGTATAACATTCCAAATTGAAAATTTGGGATGTTACAAACCTACCCCCCTTAAGATGAATTTCGCCCTCGAGATTCGGGTTGGCTAGAAAATAGGTGAGGGTGATCTTTCCGTAGGTCTTCCTCTCGTTCCCAGGTGGCTTCTTCTTCGGTATGGTGACTCCACTGAACCTTGCAAAACTTGATAACCTTGCTGCATGTAACTCGGCTGGCAAACTCGAGAATCTTGACTGGCTTTTCCTCGTAGGTCAAATCGCTATCCAACTGTATCGGTTCCAGTAGCACTGTAACTCTCAGAGGGATATCAGCCATCTCTGTGTGGCACTTCTTCAACTGAGAAACGTGGAACACATCATCAACTCCCGACAATCCTTCGGGCAATTCCAACTTGTAAGAAAATTCTCCCATACATTCCAAAACTTTGTATGGTCCCACAACACGTGGTGCTAACTTTCCCTTAACTCCAAAACACTTTACTCCTCGAAGTGGTGATACACGAAGATACACTCTGTCTCCGACTTCATAAACTGTCTCCTTGCGTTTAGAATCCGCATAGCTCTTTTGCCTGGACTAGGCTACCTTGAGTCTATCGTGAATCAGCTTAACCTTCTCTTCAGACTCTTTAACCAAATCTGGTCCAAACAACTGTCGGTCTCCAACTTCGTCCCATAACAATGGTATTCTGCACCTCCTTCCGTACAATGCTTCGGAAGGGGCCATCTTCAAACTGACTCGATAACTGTTGTTGTAAGAGAACTCGGCGTAAGGAAAATTATCGTCCCAACTAGATTCATAGTCTAGCGCACAAGCTCTCAACATGTCCTCCAAAATCCGATTGACTCTCTCAGTCTGTCCATCTGTCTACGGGTGAAAAGCTGTACTGAACTCTAGCCTGGTTCCCAAAGTTCCATGCAACTGATTCCAAAACTTTTAGGTAAATTGGGTTCATCTATCTGATACAATGATCCTCAGAACTCCATGCAAACATACGATCCTGGTCATGTATATCTTTGCCAACTTAGCACTGGTGTAAGTGGTCTTCACTGGGATGAAATGAGATACTTTTGTCAAACGATCGACTACAACCCATATTGAGTCATAGCCTGAACGAGTCCTGGGCAATCTCGTGATAAAATCTATGCCTTGCTTGTCCCACTTCCATTTGGGTATCGGCAATGGTTGTAGCAATCCAGCTGGCTTCTGATGCTCTGCCTTCACTCTCTGACATACATCACAAACTGCTACATACTCCGCAATATCCTTCTTCATTCCGGTCCACCAGAATCTATCCTTCAAATCCAGATACATCTTGGTACTTCCTGGGTGAATCAAATATGGTGAATCATGAGCCTCCTGCAAAATCAGCCTCCTGGTCTCTTGATCATTTGGTACAGATGCGCGGTCCTCGAACCATAAGGTATCGTGCTCATCCTCATGAAATCCTTTAGCCTTTCCTTTGCTCATCCTTTCCTTTATCTCGGCAATCTCCTTGTCCGCCTTTTGAGCTTCTCTGATCTTATCCATCAAAGTAGACTGAATTTCCCATGCTGCTACACAACCTCTCGGAACTATCTCCAAACATAGCTCACGAAGGTCTTCTGCTAACTCCTTGGGTAACTCTCTGGTCATGAGTGTATTGACATGACTCTTGCGGCTCAACGCATCGGCTACTACATTAGCCTTTCCGGGATGATAGCGCAACTTCATGTCATAATCCTTAATGAGTTCCAACCATCGCCTCTGCCTGAGATTTAACTCCTTCTGCGTGAAGATATACTTCAAATTCTTGTGATCTGTGTATACCTCACAATGGTTTCCGATAAGAAAATGTCTCCAAGTCTTCAATGCATGCACTACGGCTGCTAACTCCAAATCATGTGTAGCATAATTTAACTCATGGGGTTTAAGCCGTTGTGAGGCATATGAAATAACTCTTCCTTCCTGCATAAGCACTGCTCCAAGTCCTTGACGAGAAGCGTCGCAATACACTTCATAATCCTTGTGTTGATCTAGCAGGATCAATACTAGTGATGTAACCAAGCGTTTCTTCAACTCCTGAAAACTGGCCTCACATTCCTCAGTCCATTTGAACTTGGTGTCCTTCTTTAACAACTCTGTCATAGGCTTTGCAATCTTCGAGAAATTCTCAATGAACCTCCGGTAGTATCCTGCGAGTCCAAGAAAACTCCGGATCTCTCCAACTGACATGGGTGCCTCCCAATTTGTCACAGTCACGACTATGGTGGGGTCTACCGCTATTCCTTCTCCGGATATAACATGTCCAAGGAATCCAACTTCCTTCAACCAAAACTTACACTTGCTGAACTTGGCGTATAGCTGATGTTCTCTAAGCTTCCCAAGTACTAATCGTAAATGCTCCTTATGCTCCTCTTCATTCTTCGAGTAGACCAGAATATCATCAATGAACACCACAATGAACTTATCCAAAAACTCCATAAACACCTTGTTCATTATGTTCATGAAATAGGCAGGTGCGTTAGTCAGGCCAAATGACAGAACGGTATACTCATATAGCCCGTACCTCATGGTAAAAGCTGTCTTAGGTATGTCCTGCTCTCGAATCTTCAGTTGGTGGTACCCTAATCGCAGATCGATCTTGGAAAACACCTTAGCTCCTTGCAGCTGATCAAACAAATCATTGATCATTGGTAGTGGGTACTTGTTCTTGATCGTCACCTCATTCAATCCTCGATAATCAACAACCATCATCAACGATCCATCCTTCTTCTCCACTAGAAGTACTGGTGATCCCCAAGGTGACGAGCTTGGGCGAATATATCCTTTATCCAGTAACTCCTTAATCTGCTTCTTAATTTCCTCTAAATCCTGCGTGGGCATCCTGTACGGTCTCTTAGATATTGTCCCTATGCCTGGAAAAAGCTCAATCAAAAACTCGATGTCTCTATCTGGTGGCATGCCTGGCAACTCTTCTGGAAATACATCCGGGAAATCCTTCACCACTGGTACTTCCTCCTGTACAACTCTGGATAAGGAATTTACTTGAGTCCTATTCGGCACATGCCGGGATACATACTTGATCCTTCTTCCTTCTAGGGTGGTGAGCAAAATCGACTTACTGGCACAATCGATGTTTCCTCCATACCTCGATAGCCAATCCATACCCAGAATCACATCCAAACCTTGCGATTCCAAAATTATTAGATCTGAGGGGAAAACATGCCTACCTATGGTCAATGGCATCTGAAAACATCCTTGGCTTGCCATGTACTCTACTCCTGGCGAGCTCACTAACATAGGTGTACTAAGAACTTTGGTGGGCAGCTTATACTTATCACAAATCCCCTTGATATGTATGAATGCGATGCACTAGTATCAAAAGAACGACTGCAGTAAATGACTTAACCAAAAACTTACCTATTACTGCATCTGGTTGGGCTTCAATCTCCTCCACGTTAACGTGGTTCACTTGTCCTCTGTTGAAAGGGTTAGGCTTCATCCCAGAACTTCCATTGTCGTTTCCATTCTTAGCTTCGGGACATTCATTGGCGTAATGTCCGGTCTTCTGGCACTTGTAGCAAGTAACGTGGCTTAGATCTTTCTTGGCGGGGGTTGCTGGGTTGGAACGGTTTTGTCCGTTAGTTCCTCCATTACCATTTCCGCTCTTGGAGCCACTATGGTTGTGCGAACTTCCTCCAGTGTGATTGTGGCCTCCATGGTTATGTTGTAGGGGTCCTCCCGAGTTCGGGTGAAACGGGGTCTCTGCTGAGCTCCAGAATTATACTTCCCTTGTCCATACTTCCTCTTGCGGTTGTCAATCTGCTGCTGCTTCCCTTCAAGCTTAGAGCTCTATCTACCAACTGTTGGTAGTTATTAAAGGTTGCTACCATCAACTGCATGCTCAGCTCATCATTTAGTCCTTCCAGAAACTTATCATGTTTAGCTGCATCGGTGGCAATGTCATCTGGGGCATAATGTGCTAGCTTGCTAAAGTCATCCACATACTGGCTAATGATGCGTCCTCCTTGGCGTAAGTTGCGGAACTCACGCTTCTTCATGGCCATAGCTCCTGCTGATACATGGGCAGTGCGAAAAGCCTGCTAGAACTGGTCCCATGTAACATTGGCTATAGGATAAGTGACAGTGTAATTCTCCCACCATGAGGCTGCTGGTCCATCCAATTGGTGCGTGACAAAACGCACCTTCTCAGCATCTGTGCATCTTGTAGTGGTTAACTCCCTCCCAATCCCGCGGAGCCAATCATATGCCACTATCGACTCGGTGCTACTGGAAAACACCGGTGGCTGCAACCTCAGAAAACGGGCTAAGTTGTCAACTAGGGGTGGTGGTGGTGGGTTGTTTTTGTTGTTGCCTTGGTTCTGAACTAACAACTGCATTAAGGTATTTGTTGCTGGATCAACTGAGTGAGCTCCAGCGGAAAGGTAAATCTGGGGTCACGTCTCGGAGGCATCTGAGGATTTAGAGGGAAGGGAATAGAATAGAATGAGGTCTAGTGAGAAAACACTACCCATATGCACATGAGACAAACACAATCATATCACTCAATCAATCAAGCAAGGGCATACAATCGGTCTAGAACTATCATTACAAAAGTGCTCGGACTATACTATATACATGGTAGAATACTACTACTGATATGGTGGTCGACTAGAAAATTTTGATCAGTCGAAGACTCCATAATATCCGCTCCAGCTTCATCAACATAGTCATCATCTCTATCGTCGGGGTCTGAGTCGGTGTCGTCGATGATGATGTAGTTCGTCGGGCAAGTAGAATCGTCATCTTCTCCTCCTGGCGCGGGGTCTCTCATGAATACTCCTAGCTTCCTTGTCAGATCATCATTCATCTCCACTAGTATCATCATTTCCTCCTCGTATCCATCACGTGTAGACTTGAGTTCTTCCTCCAGCTCCATGATCCTGGTCATTTCCTTCTACAGATCTATCATGCCTGCGCACATCTGGTTCTCCTAGCGACGACTATGCTGGTTTAACTCCTGGATGAAAGCTGCAATGGATCTATCCTTCCTGGTGCTAATCATCTCCCATTGCTCATCTCGGCACCCACAAAATGGTAGATAGTATCCTTGAGATCCTTGTGGTAAACTTCTCCAATGCGTCCCATGGTGATGTGGGCTGCCATACTCTTTCCTAGACTCCAGGTTGGTGCATCAAAGGAAAACTCTATGGGCTCAGTGATTGGCGTAAATGTCCTTCCTGGAACTTGAAATTGAATCATCCAGCGCTCCTCTTCTAGTAAAGTGGCATTGTAAGTCCCGGTGAAGCTTGGTATTCTGATGTTCAGGTACCTAGTGACTTCCTTCAAGTGTCGTCCAAAGGGTGTCTCTTCATCTCGTTGTGCAAACTTGTTCCTTGCGTCCGCCATCCTAAAGAGTAGAAAATGGATAGGAGTAAGAAATGAGAAGAGAGTAGTGATCTAGGGCTTTAGCTTAGTGGTTGTGTCCTACAGTCAGCGTGTGCTCTAATACCATCTTGTAGCGACTAGACCTCAAACAGTCTGATCTCTGTGCATCAGTGTCATCCCTGGATCGGTAATGCTGACACGCACAGTACTTGAGGATTTATAACAGAGTAGCAATCAGACACTTATTACATCGAATGTCTCAAAAGAGAACTTGATACAATAAATATGTCTTAAGGCCATCTAATACGATGACAGCGGAAGGCTTGGAAGATAAAGTGAGTCCATCAACTCCAACGACATCACTGATTGAAAGACCACGACCTAAGGCTCCTTACTCATCGTCTGAAAAATCTGCAATATAATACGTTGCAGCCTGAAAATGGGTCAGCACATGGAATATGCTGGCAATGTAACACAAGAGAGTAATGAACAGAATAATGTTATGACTACATGCATATATGGCTGGTGGAGGCTGTATGGTTAATATGTTTTGCGGAAAGCCAATTTTTCCCTACTGCAAAGGAATATATTTTATTTAACTACAAAGTTTGTTGAAAACATTGAGAATGGTAAACCCCATCTCAATCCCAATTAAAAAGGTAATTAATAACCCAAAAAATTAATTTAGAGTGTTGAGATCAACATGATAATCCAAGAACTAGATACTCGAGATGTCCATAACCGGGGACTCGGCTAACCATGATTAGTTTGTACACTCTGCAGAGGTTTGTGCACTTTTCCCCATAAGACTCGATCTCCTCCATTGGATTTCTCGCACTGCATAATGTTTGAGAAACGGATGACCGAGACATAGTCTTTCCGAAGAGGTCCCCTTAACCGATAGATAGGCATGTACACCTACAATCCCCCTACATCTGCTAGCCCATCATGGAAAGGTTTCCCACAACTTACTCAACTATGCCAGAGCCCATAATGTCATGTGGCTGCACAAGGAAGTTTCTAGCATGAATAATCTGATGATCCCTTTGAGCCTGGGTGGCAGTCCATAGGAGAATCACACGGTACCCCGGGATTTCCAAAAATACAGGCAATCACTGGGTTCCCCAGGTGCCTCAATCCACCTAGATGTGTATTAAAGTTTCCACCTTAAGTTTACCATTAATTAACAACTCACATCTTTCATGGATACGCTCAAACCCAAAACACCTCTACGAGCATAGCATAGCAATATAAGCAATATAGAAGTAACTCCCAAAGGTTTGATAATAAACAGGTGAATAGGTACTACCTCATCTACTTCCCAACCCACAATTATTCAGATCCTAACCATACAATTGTTTGAGGATTGATCTAATGCAATAAAACTGGGTAGTAAAGGGGTATGATCAAAGTGTTACTTGCCTTGCTGATGATCCGTGAAACCTAGAGACTCGTAGTAGCATGCTTCGCACTCTGGGTACTCTATCGCAATCAAACAAGCATACAATAAGCAATGAAGCAAAGATGCACGGGGAAAAGTCAAATAAGAAGATTTAACCAGAAATTTCAACTTAAGAACTCCGGTTTGCAAAAAGAATCAAACCAAACGAAACAACGAAACTCAAACTGCGAAAGAAACAAGCTTCGTTTACTAATCTGGACTAAAGTCCAATTTTACAGTAGAAAAAACTTGTTTAAGTTGATTAAACAGAAACTGGGCTTCGAGACAAAACTCTAGGTGCTTGAGTCGCCTGATTCTGATAAATGAGCGAAAAGTTAAACTAAAACGAAAATCGGATCAGAAATCGTGATCGAAAATAATCGCGAAAAAAATCCGAGAAAATAGAAAAACTGACGAGCAGACTAACGAACGACCGTTCATTATCTGCGGCTAACGGGCGAAAACCGTTCATTGAAACGAACATATGGACGAATGTCCGCTATATAACTAAACCGGGAAGAAAACCGGCGGCGAACTCCGGCGGGTCGGCAGTGGCGGGTTGGCGGCGGCGGGTGGCGGCGGGCGGTGGCGGCCTAGGGTTTCGGCGGCGGGCTGGGGTGGGCTGCGGGGCTCGCCTCGGCGGCTTATAAAGCCTCCCCCGGGCGGAGTCTCGGGCAGATATGGCCCAAAGTCAGTTTTCCTTTTTTCAAAAAAAAATATTCCGCGCAGAAAAACAAAATAAACGGACTACAAAAATTTTGAAATAAATTTTCCCCGTCCTCTAAAAATCTACCGGACAAGGTGAACATTTATTTGGGACTCCAATGTAATTTTGAAAAACGCAATTTTTTCCTAATTCAAATAAAATAGCAATAAAACTCCGAATAAAAGTCTTATTTGATTTTAACATTAAATCTCCAATATTTCTTTATTTTGAGGAAGTCATTTTATCCTCTCTCTTTTATTTTTATAAAAGAAATATTCGATGATAAAATAATTAAAATCAAACGATCCTCTTTTCAAAATTTGAGAAAACTCAAATATGAAAATAACGAAATTCCCAACTTTCTCCGTGGGTCGTTGAGTTGCGTAGAATTTCTACGATCAAGCCAAAATGCAATAAAATATGATATGCAAAGATGACCTAATGTATAACATTCCAAATTGAAAATCTGGGTTGTTACATTTGCTTTGCCACGTATTCACAACATATGGCGTTGCTCCTGCAGCGGGATTGTCACCTAGCGGTGCTTCGACGACGTAATTCTTCTGTGCAGCAATGAGGATAATCCTCAAGTTACGGACCCAGTCCATGTAGTTGCTACCATCATCTTTGAACATAGCTTTCTCTAGGAACGCATTAAAATTCAACGGAACAACAGCACGGGCCATCTATCTACAACAACATAGACATGCAAAATACTAGCAGGTACTAAGTTCATGATAAATTAAAGTTCAATTAATCAAATTACTTAAGAATTCCCACTTAGATAGACACCTCTCTAATCATCTAAGTGATCACGTGATCCATATCAACTAAACCATGTCCGATCATCACGTGAGATGGAGTAGTTTTCAATGGTGAACATCACTATGTTGATCATATCTACTATATGATTCACGCTCGACCTTTCGGTCTCAGTGTTCCGAGGCCATATCTGCATATGCTAGGCTCATCAAGTTTAACCTGAGTATTCTACATGTGCAAAACTGGCTTGCACCCGTTGTATGTGAACGTAGAGCTTGTCACACCCGATCATCACGTGGTGTCTCGGCACGATGAACTGTAGCAATGGTGCATACTGAGGGAGAACACTTATACCTTGAAATTTGTGAGAGGTCATCTTATAATGCTACCACCTAACTAAGCAAAATAAGATGCATAAAGGATAAACATGACATGCAATTGATCTCCATCTCCAAAGCATCATCATGATCACCATCGTCACCGGCTTGACACCTTTATCTCCATCGAAGCATCGTTGTTGTCTCGCCAACTATTGCTTCTACGACTATCGCTATCGCTTAGTGATAAAGTAAAGCAATTATGTGGCGATTGCATTTCATACAATAAAGCGACAACCATATGGCTCCTGCGAGTTGCCGATAACTATGTTACAAAACATGATCATCTCATAAAATAAAATTTAGCATCTTGTCTTGACCATATCACATCACAACATGCCCTGCAAAAACAAGTTAGACGTCCTCTACTTTGTTGTTGAAAGTTTTACGTGGCTGCTACGGGCTGAGTAAGAACCGTTCTTACCTACGCATCAAAAACCACAATGCGGTATAGTGATTGCTTTTTGATCTTCAAAAAGAACCATGTTCATTGAATCTGATTCAACTAAAGTTGGAGAAACTGACACCCACCAGCCACCTATGTACGAAGCACGTCGGTAAAACCAGTCTCGCGTAAGAGTATGTGTAATGTCGGTCTGGGCCACTTCATCCAACAATACCGCCGAATCAAGAAACAACTAGTGACGGTAAGCAATATGTATATACCCACGCCCACAACTCCTTTGTGTTCTACTCGTGCATATAACATCTAAGCATAAACCTGGCTCGGATGCCACTGTTGGGGACCGCAGTAATTTCAAAAAATTCCTATGCACACGCAAGATCATGGTGATGCATAGAAACGAGAGGGGAGAGTGTTGTCTATGTACCCCCATAGACCGTAAGCGGAAGCATTATGACAACGCGGTTGATATTGTCGTACGTCTTCAGATCGACCGATCCTAGTACCAAAATTACGGAACCTCCGCAATCTGCACACGTTCGGCTCCGTGACGTCCAATGAACTCACAATACAGCAGAGTGTCGAGGGAGAGCTTCGTCAGCATGACGGCGTGATGACAGTGATGATGATGCTACCAGACAGGGCCTCGCCTAAGCACCGCTACGATATGACCGAGGTGGAATATGGTGGAGGGGGGCACCGCACACGGCTAAGAGATCAATGATCAACTTGTGTGTCTATGGGGTGCCCCCCTCCCCTGCATATAAAGGAGTGGAGGTGGGGGGAGGGCCGGCCTCCTATGAGCGCCTAAGGAAGGAGTCCTACTCCCGGTGGGAGTAGGATTCCCCCTTCCCTAGTTGGAGTAGGAGAGGGAAGGAAGGGGGAGAAGGAGAGAAGGAAAGAGGGCCCGCCCCCCTTCCCAATTCGGATTGGCATTGGGGAGGCACGCCCCCACCTTGGCCGCCTCCTCTTTTCCACTATGGCCCATTAAGGCCCATTGACTCCCCGGGGGGTTTCGGTAACCCCCTGGTACTCCGGTATATGCCCGGACTCTCTCGAAACCTTTCCGATGTCCAAACATAGTCATCCAATAAATCGATCTTTATGTCTCCACCATTTCAAGACCCCTTGTCATGTCTGTGATCACATCCGGGACTCCGAACAACCTTCGGTACATCAAAACACATAAACTCATAATACAGATCGTCATCGAACGTTAAGCGTGCGGACCCTACCGGTTCGAGAACTATGTAGACATGACCGAGACACGTCTCCGGTCAATAACCAATAGCGGAACCTGGATGTTCATATTGGCTCCCACATATTCTACAAAGATCTTTATCGGTCAAACAACATAACAATATACGTTGTTCCCTTTGTCATCGGTATGTCACTTGCCCGAGATTTGATCGTCGATATCTCAATACCTAGTTCAATCTCATTATCGGCAAGTCTCTTTACTCGTTCCGTAATGCATCATCCTATAACTAACTCATTAGTTACATTGCTTGCAAGGCTTATAGTGATGTGCATTACCGAGAGGGCCCAAAGATACCTCTCCGATACACGGAGTGACAAATCCTAATCTCGATCTATGCCAACTCAACAAACACCATCGGAGACACCTGTAGAGCATCT
The DNA here is from genome assembly GCF_002162155.2 of Triticum dicoccoides. Classification (NCBI taxonomy): domain Eukaryota; kingdom Viridiplantae; phylum Streptophyta; class Magnoliopsida; order Poales; family Poaceae; genus Triticum; species Triticum dicoccoides. Next base: position 410,542,632 of record NC_041386.1, read on the forward strand.
TTATAGTCACCCAGTTATGTTGTGACGTTTGATAGCACACTAAGTGTTCCTGCGCTATTTGGGAGTTGCATGATCTCATAGTCATAGGAACATGTATAGGTTATGGAAAAAGCAATAGCAACAAACTATATGATCATCGTGCTCAGCTAACAGATGGGTCAAGTCAATCACATCATTCTCTAATGATGTGATCCCGTTAATCAAGTGACAACTCATGTCTATGGTTAGGAAACATAACCATCATTGATTCAACGAGCTAGTCAAGTAGAGGCATACTAGTGACACTCTGTTTGTCTATGTATTCACACATGTACTAAGTTTCCAGTTAATACAACTCTAGCATGAATAATAAACATTTATTATGACATAAGAAAATATAAATAACAACTTTATTATTGCCTCTAGGGCATATTTCCTTCAGTCTCCCACTTGCACTACAGTTAATAATCTAGATTACATTGTAATGATTCTAACACCCATGGAGTCTTGGTGCTGATCATGTTTTGCTCGTGAGAGAGGCTTAGTCAACGGGTATGCAACATTAAGATCCGTATGTATCTTGCAAATCTCTATGTCTTCCTCCTTGACTTGATCGCGGATGGAATTGAAGCGTCTCTTGATGTGCTTGGTTCTCTTGTGAAATTTGGATTCCTTTGCCAAGGCAATTGCACCAGTATTGTCACAAAAGATTTTCATTGGACCCGATGCACTAGGTATGACACCTAGATCGGATATGAACTCCTACATCCAGACTCCTTCATTTGCTGCTTCCGAAGCAGCTATGTACTCTGCTTCACATGTAGATCCCGCCACGACGCTCTGCTTGGAACTACACCAACTGACAGCTCCACCATTTAATAAAAATATGTATCCGGTTTGTCACTTAGAGTCATCCGAATCAGTGTCAAAGATTGCATGGACGTAACCGTTTACGACGAGTTCTTTGTCACCTCCATAAACGAGAAACATATCCTTAGTCCTTTTCAGGTATTTTAGGATGTTCTTAACCGCTATCCAGTGATCCACTCCTAGATTACTTTGGTACCTCCCTGCTAAACTAATAGCAAGGCACACATATGGTCTGGTACACAGCATTGCATACGTGATAGAAGCTATGGCGGAAGCATAGGGAATGACTTTCATTTTCTCTCTATCTTCTGAAGTGCTCGGGCATTGAGTCTGACTCAACTTCACACCTTGTAACACAGGCAAAAACCCTTTCTTTGCCTGATCCATTTTGAACTCCTTCAAAACTTTATCAAGGTATGTGCTTTGTGAAAGTCCAATGAAGCATCTTGATCTATCTCTATAGATCTTGATGCCCAATATATAAGCAGCTTCACCGAGGTCTTTCATTGAAAAATTCTTATTCAAGTATCCTTTTATGCTATTCAGTAATTCAGTATCATTTCCGATCAACAATATGTCATCTACATATAATATCAGAAATGCTACGGAGCTCCCACTGACTTTCCTGTAAATAAATGCTTCTCCAGAAGTCTGTATAAAACCATATGCTTTGATCACACTATCAAAGTGTATATTCCAATTCCGAGAGGCTTGCACCAGTCCATAAATGGATCGCTGGAGCTTGCACACTTTGTTAGCACCTTTTGGATCGACAAAACCTTCTGGTTGCATCATATACAACTCTTCTTGAAGATATCCATTAAGGAATGCAGTTTTGACATCCATTTGCCAAATTTCATAATCATAAAATGCGGCAATTGCTAACATGATTCGGACGGACTTAAGCATCGCTACAGGTGAGAAGGTCTCGTCGTAGTAAACTCCTTGAACTTGTCAAAAACCTTTTGCAACAAGTCGAGCTTTGTAGAAAATAACATTAACGTCAGCGTTAGTCATCTTCTTGAAGATCCATTTATTCTCTATGGCCTGCCGATCATTGGGCAAGTCAACCAAAGTCCACACTTTGTTCTCACACATGGATCCCATCTCAGATTTCATGGCCTCAAGCCATTTTGCGGAATGTGGGCTCATCATCGCTTCCTCATAGTTCGTAGGTTCGTCATGGTCAAGTAACATGACCTCCAGAACAGGATTACCGTACCACTCTGGTTCGGATCTTACTCTGGTTGACCTACGAGGTTCGATAGTAACTTGATCAGAAGTTTCATGATCATCATCATTATCTTCCTCACTTACTGGTGTAGGAATCACTCGAACTGATTTCAGTGATGAACTACTTTCCAATAAGGGAGCAGGTACAATTACCTCATCAAGTTCTACTTTCCTCCCACTCACTTCTTTTGAGAGAAACTCCTTCTCTAGCAAGGATCCATTCTTAGCAATGAATATCTTGCCTTCGGATCTGTGATAGAAGGTGTACCCAACAGTCTCCTTTGGGTGTCCTATGAAGACACATTTCTACAATTTGGTTTCGAGCTTATCAGGTTGAAGCTTTTTCACATAAGCATTGTAGCCCCAAATTTTAAGAAACGACAACTTGGGTTTCTTGCCAAACCACAGTTCATAAGGTGTCGTCTCAACGGATTTAGATGGTGCCCTATTTAGCGTGAATGCAGCCGTCTCTAAAGCATAACTCGAAAACAATAGTGGTAAATCAGTAAGAGACATCATAGATCGCACCATATCTAGTAAAGTACGATTACGATGTCCGGACACACCATTACGCTATGATGTTCCGGGTTGCGTGAGTTGCGAAACTATTCCGCATTGTTTCAAATGAAGACCAAACTCGTAACTCAAATATTCTCCTCCACGGTCAGATCATAGAAACTTTATTTTCTTGTTACGATGATTTTCCACTTCACTCTGAAATTCTTTGAACTTTTAAAATGTTTCAGACTTATGTTCCATGAAGTAGATATACCCATATCTGCTCAAATCATCTGTGAAGGTGAGAACATAACGATATTTGATGCGATCCTCAATGTTCATTGGACCACATACATCAGTATGTATAATTTCCAATAACTCTGTTGCTCGCTGCATTGTTCCGGAGAACGGAGTTTTAGTCATCTTGCCTATGAGGCATGGTTCACAAGTACCAAGTGATTCCAGAAGTCCATCAGAATGGAATTTCTTCATGCGCTTTACACCAATATGACCCAAACGGCAGTGCCACAAATAAGTTGCACTATCATTATCAACTCTGCATCTTTTGGCTTCAATACAATGAACATGTGTATCACTACTATCAAGATTTAGTAAAAATAGACCACTCATCAAGGGTGCAAGACCATAGAAGATATTACTCATATAAATAGAACAACCATTATTCTCTGATTTAAATGAATAACCATATCGTATCAAACAAGATCCAGATATAATGTTCATGCTCAACGCTGACACCAAATAACAATTATTTAGGTCTAAAACTAATCCCGATGGTGGATGTAGAGGTAGCTGTGATAGCCTGGCTTAAGAGGGATGATAGACTACTCATATCAATAAGGAATTCCTTCTTTTCCGGAAGCCCATTCGGATAGAACTCCAAAGTTAAGCGTGCTTAGCTTGGAGTAATTTCAGGATGGGTGACCGACCGGGAACTTGCTCCCGGGTGCGCACGAGTGACGACAAAGTGCACAGGAAAGACTAGTATTGATCTGTGGGGCCAGTCTAGATCCCGCCAGGAGTAACGACCACCGGCGGGTGTGTCCGAGGCGTTACAAGTTGGTATCAGAGCCAACCCTCGCGGTTACACGGATGTTTGCGGACAGGTACGCGGTCATGTTGTTCATGACGTTTGTGACCCATCGTGGCACCCGGCATGGCACATGTACCGGACTAGATGCACAGACGTATGTGCCAAGAGGGAACGTTCCTGTGGCCCGACGAGGACGTCGGTTCCTCTGAGTGGGGGTGTATGTGATAGGCTGGCTTAAGAGGGATGATGGACTACTCATATCAATAAGGAATTCCTTCTTTTTCGGAAGCCCATTCGGACAGAACTCCAAAGTTAAGCGTGCTCAGCTTGGAGTAATTTCAGGATGGGTGACCGGCTGGGAAGTTGCTCCCGGGTGCGCACGAGTGAGGACAAAGTGCGCAGAAAAGACTAGTATTGATCTATCGGGCCAGTCTAGATCCCGCCAGGAGTAACGACCACCGGCGGGTGTGTCCGGGGCGTTACAGTAGCGTGCCAACGGCGATCACATCGACTTTGGAACCATTTCGCACACGCATCGTCACCTCGTCCTTTGCCAATCTTCGCTTAATCCATAGCCCCTGTTTCGAGTTGCCAATGTTAGCAACTGAACCGGTATCAAATACCCAGGCACTACTGCGAGCATGTAACGCCCTCGATGCGGCTATATCTCCCACGTGTCGAGGCACGACTTAGAGGCATAACCGCATTGAAAGCAATGTCGCAAGTTAGGCAATCTTCACAACATCCCATGTAATATAGATAATAAAAGGGGAGATACATAGTTGGCTTACACTCGCCACGTAAAACAAAGTACATAAATAGTATTACAACATTCAAACACTCATGCCCAACTACGGCGCCAAAATAAAAGATAAACCCAACATGCGACACGGTCCCGATCGCCCCAACTGGGCACCACTACTGATCATCAGGGAAAGACACATAGTAATGGCGTGAGTCCTCGTCGAACTCCCACTTGAGCTCAAGCGCGTCATCTGGAATGGAATCATCAGGCCCTGCATCTGGTTTGGAAGTAATCTGTGAGCCATAGGGACTCAGCAATCTCGCACCCTCGCGATCAAGACTATTTCAGCTTATAGGTAAGGTAGGGTAAATATGTGGAGCTGTAGCAAGCGACTAGCATATATGGTGGCTAACCTGTTCGCAAAAGAGAGCGAGAAGAGAGGGCAAAGCGCAAACGAATAACTAGAGAACAACCTACGACAAGCATTACTCCAACACCGTGTTCACTTCCCGGACTCCGCCGAGAAGAGACCATCACGGTAACTCACACAGTTGATTCATTTTAATTAAGTTAAGGTTCAAGTTATCTACAACCGGACATTAACAAAATCCCATCTTCCCATAACTGCGGGCACGGCTTTCGAAAGTTCAAAACCCTGCAGGGGAGTCCCAACTTAGCCCATGACAAGCTCTCATGGTCAACGAAGGAATAGACCTTCTCCCAAGACATTCCGATCAGACTCGGTATCCCGGTTCTACAAGACACTTCGACAAGTTAAAACAAATCCAGCAACACCACCCGAATGTGCCGACAAATCCCGATAGGAGCTGCACATATCTCGTTCTCAGGGCACAATCGGATAAGCAATCCGTACAACTAAAACCAGCCCTCGAGTTTCCCCGAGGTGGCGCTGCAAGGGGCTCTAGGTTGGACCAACACTCAGTGGAGCACTAGCCCGGGGGGGTTTAAATAAGATGACCCTCGGGCTCCGGAAACCCAAGGGAAAAAGAGGCTAGGTGGCAAATGGTAAAACCAAGGTTGGGCATTGCTAGAAAAGCTTTAATCAAGGCGAACTATCAAGGGGTTCCCATTATCACCCAACCGCATAAGGAACGCAAAATCCGGGAACATAACACCGATATGACGGAAACTAGGGTGGCAAGAGTGGAACAAAACACTAGGCGAGAGGCTGAGCCTTCCACCCTTTACCAAGTATATAGATGCATTAAGATAACAAGATAATATAATGATATCCCAACAAGTAAATAATGTTCCAACAAGGAACAGTCTCCAATCTTCACCTACAACTAGCAACGCTATAAGAGGGGCTGAGCAGAGCGGTAACATAGCCAATCAACGGTTTGCTAGGACATGGTGGGTTAGAGGTTTGACATGGCAATTTGCAAGGCATGATAAGCAAGTGGTAGGCATCATAGCATAGGCATAGCAAAAGAGCGAGCATCTAGCAAAGCAAAGATAGTAGTGATTTCGAGGGTATGATCATCATGCCTGCAAAGTTGTCAGAGTTGACTGGATCCTCGAAAGCAAACTCAACGGGCTCCTCATTAGTGAACTCGTCTCCCGGATCTACCCAAACAAGACAAACAAGCAGCAAGGACACAATCAACCACGTGCAAAGCTCAAACAACATGATGCAAACATGGTATGCTATGCGGGATGCAATATGCGATGCATATGCAAGATTTGACAAGGAATGAATGAACCTGGCCTCAACATGGAAATCCAAGTATGCCACTAGAAAGGTGAGATGAAATCGCTTGAAAACGATATAAAGAACGCCAGAATCAGAGTCACTGTTTGGAAATGGCAAGCAATTCAAATATGGCACCAGTCTGCGATATACAGCAAGTAGCCATCTAAATGCAATAAGATGAACATGCTACAACACCCAAACATGGCATCAAAATACATGTCAGGGATCCATACATGATGCTTAACAAAAGATGAACACTGAGCTACGGCCAATTCATCCATTAACAGGTTCAAACAAGCATGGCAAAAATGCATTTGGTAAACAGATTTCAGACTTGGTGAAATTAACACTTGTCTGGAATTTCAGATCAGGTAGCACACTTTGGAGCATGAAAACTATATGCTACAAGACCTGAACATGGCAAAGTAAAGCATGGCATGGAGATACTCAAAGAGCTTAACAAAAGTCCCTTAGTGACCTTGAGCCAAAAAGGATCAGAAAATACAATTGCAAGCATGTGAACATGGCAAAAACATAATCAGATCACAGACTTAGTGAAAAACTGGAGCATGCAAATCAGATATCAAGTAGGCATGTTTACGAGCTCGATGCACTCACTACAGACCATGTCATGACAATCTAAGCATACACCCGTCAAGAATACACATTATACAAGCTAGACATGGCAAGAACAATAACATAGCATGCACAGATCAACTACAACATCCTCGGCAAAATCGCTAACAAGTAGACAATCTGCCCAGATTCACGAAATGACAAAAGTAGAGCTCGATTGACTCAAGCTAGGATGCTCCATAATTGCAAACAAAGACATGGATGGATAGAGCACTACAAGATTAACAAAACATACTTACTGATCATCCTCAAAAGAGGCACGGATCACTAGGAAACAACATGAACATATGGCATATTGAAATAGACAGATCAAGGACTTTGTGGAAAAGCTAAGTTTCTGAAATCAGCATTAACGATTGCACCACTTTGCAAGCTTGTGCTAGTCACCACACACATCACCAAAATACATGGGTTGCACCTCTGGATAGATGGCAAAACATATAACAAAACACATGTAGAGCTCAGGGGCATATCATTCACACAATAATCATGGCAAAAATGACAAATATCTAATTGGAGCAGCAGATCTGACAATTATCTCAACTAGCACTCTTCCAACAGCATTTCGGGCATCAAGATGAACTCAAATGAAAATGATGCAATGAGATGAAATGATGTGCTCTCTGAGACGAACATTTTGATATGCTATATGCCCAAAACGGAGCCACGGGTGCAAAGTTATGATGCGATGAACAAGGGCAAAATATTAGGGTTTCGGGGATAAAAAGTCAACCGATCCGAGATCCGGATCCAGATCTGGCCGCACGGATAACGAGGTTCGCCGGGGACTTGAAGCTCGCCGGAGATGAAGTCGGCCGCCGGAGGAGAAGGTCAGCGCGGGGGCGGAGACGGAGATGGTCGGAGCTTCCCGGGCGTGCGGCGGCGAGGAGCGCGGGCGGGGCGACGCGCCGGAGCGGGGCGGC
>NC_041386.1:410550871-410633563 GCF_002162155.2 Triticum dicoccoides
GCGAAGTGGGCGCGGGCGCTGGCCACTCCCGGGGCGACACGTGGCGGCGGTGGGACGAAGCGGACGCGTCCGGCCGGACAGAAAAATGTCCGCCGACGCGTGGAGAAGAAGGGGACTAGGGTTTCGGGGGGAGGAGAAGGGGAATTTCGGAGGGGGTTCTTTATATAGGCATAGGAGGAGCTAGAAGAGTCCAAATGAGGTGCGGTTTTCGGCCACGCGATCGTGATTGAACGCTCTAGATGATGGAGAGGATTTTGGGCCAAAATGGAGGGGTGTTGGGCTGCAACACACACGAGGCCATCTCGGTCCCTCGGTTAACCGTTGGAGCATCAAACGAAGTCCAGATGGTACGAAACTTGACAGGCGGTCTACCGGTAGTAAACTAAGGCCGCTTGGCAAGTCTCGGTCCAATCCGGAAATGTTTAATCCCCACACACGAAAGAAAGGTAGAAATGACCACCGGAGGAGAACGGAGCGCCCGAATGCAAAACGGATAACGGGGAAAATGCTCAGATGCATGAGATGAACACGTATGCAAATGCAATGCACATGATGACATGATATAAGATGCATGAGAAGGACAACAACACACGGAGACAAAAACCCGAACCCAAGAAAATAAAATAACTTAACGCCGGAAACAGCAAGAGTTGGAGTACATATTGGGTAAATCATATCCGGGGTGTTACAGAGCATTAGTAAGGTACACATCAATAACATGTATATCAAATATACCTTTCACTTTGCCATCCTTCTTCTCCGCCAAATACTAGGGTAGTTCCGCTTCCAGTGACCAGTCCCTTTGTAGTAGAAGCACTTAGTCTCAGGCTTAGGTCCAGACTTGGGTTTCTTTACTTGAGCAGCAACCGGCTTGCTGTTCTTCCTGAAGTTCCTTTTCTTCCCTTTACCCTTTTTCTTGAAACTGGTGGTCTTGTTGATCATCAACACTTGATGCTCCTTCTTGATTTCTACCTCCGTAGCCTTTAGCTTTGCGAAGAGTTCGGGAATCATCTTATCCATCCATTGCATATTATAGTTCATCACGAAGCTCTTGTAGCTTGGTGGCGGTGATTGAAGAACTCTGTCAATGGCACTATCATCAGGAAGATTAACTCCCAGGTAAGTCAAGTGGTTGTGGTACCCAGACATTCTGAGTATATGTTCACTGGCAGAACTATTCTCCTCCATCTTGCAGCTGTAGAACTTATTGGAGACTTCATATCTCTCAATTCGGGCATTTTCTTGAAATATCAACTTCAACTCTTGGAACATCTCATATGCTCCATGACGTTCAAAACGTCATTGAAGTCCTGGTTCTAAGCCGTAAAGCATGGCACACTAAACTATCGAGTAGTCATCAGCTTTGCTCTGTCAGGTGTTCACAATGAACGGCGTTGCTCCTGGAGTGGGTTTGTCACCTAGCGGTGCTTCTAGGACGTAATTCTTCGATGCAGCAATGAGGATAATCCTCAAGTTACGGACCCAGTCCGTGTAGTTGCTACCATCATCTTTCAACTTAGCTTTCTCTAGGAACGCATTAAAATTCAACGGAACAACAGCATGGGCAATCTATCTACAACAACATAGACATGCAAAATACTACTAGGTACTAAGTTCATGATAAATTAAAGTTCAATTAATCAAATTACTTAAGAACTCCCACTTAGATAGACATCTCTCTAATCATCTAAGTGATCGCGTGATCCATATCAACTAAACCATGTCTGATCATCACGTGAGATGGAGTACTTTTCAATGGTGAACATTACTATGTTGATCATATCTACTATATGATTCACGCTCGACCTTTCGGTCTCAGTGTTCCGAGGCCATATCTGCATATGCTAGGCTCGTCAAGTTTAACCTGAGTATTCTACATGTGCAAAACTAGCTTGCACCCATTGTATGTCAACGTAGAGCTTGTCGCACCCGATCATCACGTGGTGTCTCGGCATGAAGAACTGTAGCAACGGTGCATACTCAGGGAGAACACTTATACCTTGAAATTTAGTGAGAGATCATCTTATAATGCTACCGCCGAACTCAGAAAAATAAGATGCATAAAGGATAAACATCACATGCAATCAATATAAGTGATATGGTATGGCCATCATCATCTTGTGCCTTTGATCTCCATCTCCAAAGCACCGTCATGATCACCATCATCACCGGCTTGGCACCTTGATCTCCATCGAAGCATCATTGTCGTCTTGCCAACTATTGCTTCTATGACTATCACTACCACTTAGTGATAAAGTAAAGCAATTACATGGCGATTGCATTTCATACAATAAAGCGACAACCATATGGCTCCTAACAGTTGCCGATAACTGTGTTATAAAACATGATCATCTCATACAATAAAATTTAGCATCATGTCTTGACCATATCACATCACAACATGCCCTGTGAAAACAAGTTAGACGTCCTCTACTTTGTTGTTGCAAGTTTTACGTGGCTGCTACGGGCTGAGCAAGAACCGTTCTTACCTACGCATCAAAAACCACAACGTGGTATAGTGATTGCTTTTTGATCTTCAGAAAGAACCCTGTTCATTGAATTTGATTCAAGTAAAGTTGGAGAAACTGACACCCACAAGCCACCTGTGTGCGAAACACGTTGATAGAACCAGTCCCGCGTAAACGTACGCGTAATGTCGGTCTGGGCCGCTTCATCCAACAATACCGCCGAATTAAGAAACAACTAGTGACGGCAAGCAATATGTATATACCCACGCCCACAACTCCTTTGTGTTCTACTCGTGCATATAACATCTACGCATAAACCTGGCTCTGATGCCACTATTGAGGAATGCAATAATTTCAAAAAAAAAATCTTACGCACACGCAAGATCATCGTGATGCATAGCAAAGAGAGGGGAGAGTGTTGTCTGCGTATGTCGGAACTCGGGTTTCGGCAAAACCCTCAACGTTCGAATACTGGGGTGCGCGCGAAGATCTCCCCCTACCAATTCACGCCCTCAACATCGCCACGATCTCAAATGCAAGCTCAACAAACTCGCAACACAAGGGACACAAGATTTATACTGGTTCGGGCCACCGTTGTGGTGTAATACCCTACTCCAGTGTGGTGTGGTGGATTGCCTCTTGGGCTGAGGATGAACAGTCTCCTGAGGTGAGGTGTTCTTGTGCTTGGTGGGTGTGAAGCTAAGGATGGAATGGCTCCGATCCAAGACGAGGTCGATCCCCGTTTTCGTTCCCCCTCCTACTGTGGTGGCTAATCCTATTTATAAAGGCCCTGGTCCTCTCCCCAAATATTGAGCGGGAAGGGAGCCAACAACGGCCAATTTGAAAGGGGACAGCTAGTACAAGTTATCCTGACAAAAGCAGTCTTCGCCTGCCAAACGCTCTGGTGGTGACTCCGCCTTGGGCTCCACGATGACCTCCGTCTTGCCGTCCTGCTGGTCTTGGTCTCGTTGCACCGATATGGAAACCTTTGTTTGACGCCTCGGTACTCTTCGTCTGCACTTCCCTCCTTAGCACCAAAGAGGAAACAAGGACAATGTGCGCGCTGGCGCCCGCCTGGCGCCCGCCTGGTCTCGATCGTCATGGCTCACGTCATTGGAACCTCGCGAGGTTTGCCTGGCTTTGATCTCTCCGCCCCTCACGAGCCAGCCTCGTGAGACCGCTCCTGAGGAGGTCTTGTGTCGTCCCCCTTGTGAGGCTTGGCCCCTCGCGAGGGTCTTGAATTCTTGTTGGTGAAGATGGGTCATACGGGCCTGCTCGCAGAGCCACGCCGTGGGACGCAGGCAGGCAAGTCTGGGGACCCCCCTTCCAGAACACTGACAGTATCCCCCGGGCCCAAGGCGCGCTCGGGCTTGGCTTCGAGGCGAAGCCAAAGGGCAAGTGCGGAGCGCCGCGGGCCCCAATAGCCTACGGCCTTGGTTGACGTGTGGCGGTTGATTGGGCATGGGCGTCTCCGCTTCCCCACGTAGCCTGGGCAACTGCCCGACTGTTAAAAGGCTGGCGTAGACAGCGCTTGCCTTCATTGCTTCTTTTTGCCTTGCTCCAGATCCCCTTTCTTGCTCCCTGCTTCCGAAATCTCTAGATCTACTTCCATCCCCTTCCGTATTAGCGACCAATGGCGCCCTGGAGGGTCCAGTCTGCCTCGTCGCCGGCTTGGTACGAGCCAGCTCTCGATGTGCCCAACGTCTCGGAGAAGAACCTCGCCGCCACGCGCTTGCTGACGGTGAGGGAAAGCAACAAGAGGGGGAAGACTGAGCTCCGGGCCGTCTCCAACGTGCTGGAGCCCGAGGGAAGTACCATCTTCCCTTTCTTCACGAACAGCATCGTCGCAGGGCTGGTTCCCCCCTTCTATGATTTCTTCTATGAGGTCCTTGTCCACTACGGGCTGCAGGCACTGCATCTTCATCCCAACTCTATCCTTCTCTTGTTGATCTTCGCCTACTACTACGAGGCGTACGTCAACGTGATGCTGTCCATGGCTCTGTTGCGCCACTTCTTCTTCCTCCGCATCAACGAGGGTCATACCTCCGGGTGTGCCAATTTCATCACGGCCGGCAAGGCCAACTCAATCTCGAAGACTGGGAAGAAGGTCGACGGCTTCAGGAGCAAGTGGGCCATGATGGACGCCAAGTGCGTCCACCCATGCTTGATGCTGCCAACGGAGATGCCCCAGTCTGACAAGGGGTGGTCTTGCGCGAAGCTCACTGATGAGCGGGTGACGTTGGTGCTGGAGCAGATGAACGCCGACCTGAAGCCAGGCAACGTGAAGGCGGCAAAGGTGGCAGGGGCCATGCTCTTGAGGGAATTCCTGATGTTGCGCATAGCCCCGCTTCAGGCGCGTACGCGCCCCTTGTGGGAGCTTGGGGGCAAAGAGGACAAGGTTTTCCTGATCCCGGAAGCCTTGTCCGACGGTGAGCTGGCTGCAGCTCTCCGCCTCCTGGTCAGGGACGACCAGGAGTACCCGTCGAGTGTCTTCACTCCCTTGTTCCACCGCAAGGACGGGCGCAGGTTATGGCCGCCAGGGCGACCTTTGACGGGCGCGGGCTGGTGCCATCGGTGCCCACCGGGGCCCGTGCGACTCCGACACCAGTGGATTTGTCTTCCGGTGAGTCCCGCGGGGCAGAAGAGGAGGAGGAAGACTCTGAGATGACCCCTGAAGGGATGGGGGAGACCTCCCCCTTGAGCAAAGATGACATCCTCCGCACCCTTCCTAACGACGAGGATGTCGATGGCCGCCAGGAGAAGGGAGAGCCGCCCGTAAGCCTGACGAGGAACCGATCGGCGCTGATCTCCCGGGATGCTACTTCTGTTCTGGTGCTGCCTGGAGCCGCTTCCGGCTCAGCTACTGCTCCTGCTTCTGCTTCCGGAGCTAGCGCGCCTGTGCATCGGGTCGCAAAGCTCTCCGGCTTCAAGCTCCCGAAGCGGAGGGACTACGCCGCAGTGGATCAGTGAGTGTTCCCGTCTTGCCTTGTTCTTGCTGCTGATGCTTGTTTCTGATTCTTCTTCCTTGTTGTGTAACTAGGCCGATCCCTGCGGCGAAGAGGAGAAGGGAGGGCGAGGTGATGCTGCTTGAGCCCAGGTTGCCCCCTGCGGCTGCGACCCTCTCCATGAGCAAAGGTGGGGACGGTGCTCGTGCTTCTCCAGCCTGATCATCATCACGAGGCTAGGTGGAGCATCCTTGGGAGAAGTCAGCCCCCGAGGCCCCGCTAACTCGGGAGGTGCCAGAGTCCGGTTTAGGTGCTGAGGTCCAAGAGGCTCAGGAGCTTCCAGCCTCCCAGGCCATGGTGACGACGACGCCTCTTCCTCCTCCTTCTACCGTGTTGCCAGCCCCAGGTTCCTCTGCTTCTCCTGACGTCCTGGAGTGGGCCCTTTTTGACATGGCCTGGCTATAAGAAGATCTCTAGAGCGCCGAACCCCTCCTGGCGGCTGGGCGTCTGGAGCTGGTCTCTGGTTGGCTTCATTCTGATGTGTCCGTTCGGGCGGCGCTGAGCCAGGTCGCGGCGACCTCTGAGGGGGAGAAGTGGTCCGCAGCTCAGGCAATAGTTACTCGCGAGGCGGCACTGAAGGACGTTGAGGCCGCCCAAGGTCGCTGCCAGGTGCTGGAGGCCGAGCTGAAGATCCTACGTGAAGAGCGTGCCGAAGACGCCCGTGGCCGTAAGGCGGAGGAAGAGAGGATGAAGGCCCGGGAGGACGCCGTCAAGGGTCGCGACGCCGAGCTGGAGCAGCTGGCGCAGGCGCAGGTCACTGAGTGCGGTCGGCTAGAGGAGCTGGAGCAAAAGGTGCAGGCTGAGAAAGCTGAACTTGACGCCAAGACGTAGGTTCTTGTCGAGGACCGCGCGGCCTTCCCGCTTCTCGAGAAGAGGTCTCGCGAGGCTCTGAAGTCACTCTATGAGAAGGGCTTGGAGAAGCCGCTGGCCACTGATGAGGAAGGCCCCATCCAGCTGCTTCCCTACTTGGTCGAGGTGCTTGAGGAAGTCGTGCGCGGCATCGGCCCCATGGCAGATGAAGAGGCTCGCATCCTTTCTTCAGCCGTGCTGACGCGCGTCTTCAGCCACCTCCATCTTCGCGATCCTGTCACCCGCCTTGACGTGCTGCTGGAGCCTGTGGCTGATGAACACTATGCAGCCGCCTTCGCAGTCGTGAAAGGTCAGGTGGAAGCCCTGCTGAAGAAGTTCGATGCCTTCGCCCCGATGCCTTCGACCGGTGGTGCAGGTGAAGGCAACGCCACCGAGGAGGGGGCGCCTCTTGCGGGTGCCGGCAGTATCCGGGGATGACTGGCTTTCGGCTCCTTTCCTGTTGAAACTCCTGCAGCATGTAGAGTGCCTCGTGGAGGCGTTTAAACTTGTCTTTGATATTCATAGAACAATATGTCTTGTAATATTTGCTTTGAGATTTTGCGGTTTCCTTCCCATTTGCTTTACATTCTACGTTGGCAGAGCCCGACCCCGCGCATACCTCAGCCGCCGTTGGGCCGACTGGATCACCAGGATGGACCAAGGAGTGAGGGGCTACGTGGTAAGTTAGGCTCCTGAGTCGCGATGCTCAGGAGTCCCCCTTGACGCGCAAACATCTTGTGGAAAGGAGATGCAGGTAGATCTAGTGTTCTACGTCGGCAGGGCCCGACCCCGCGCATACCTCAGCCACCATTCGTCCGACCGGATCACCAGGATGGGCCAAGGAGTGAGGGGCTACGTGGTCAGTTAGGCTCCTGAGTCGCGATGCTTAGGTGTCCCCCTTGACGTTCAAATGACCTTCATACCTTGGCTCCGCTTGGGAGGGCGCGCGATGACTAGGTCCGTAGGACCTGGCAGGGTGGCATACGCTTGGGCGTGACCCGAGCGCAGCCCCCGTGCCCAGCCCCCTCGCGCGGCTCTCCTGAGGGGAGGCGTTGCGATGAGGCCAGACACCGAGCCCGGAGGCTCCCTGAGGTTGATACGGCCGTGAGGCCGCCCTCAGTTGTTTATCACCAGGAGGGACCATGGCGCTTCCGCACTTGCACGGGCATAGCCGCTCCTCGGCAGCGTCGACTGCCACCGCGGAGCATGGTGCTTCCACTGGTACGTGGGAGGGGAGTCCCTAATGTGGAGAGCCCCCGGGGCGTGTACAGCCCCACCCTGACATGTGGCTTGCACGGCAGGGCTAGAAGAGGTGTGTCTGGGCGCTCGTGAGCCAACACGGGACACATGAGGCCCTACCTCAAGGCGGGTTGCGCCTGGTCTTGATTCTTGTTCGCTATGGTGGTCCTGCGAGGTGGTTAGACAACCTGCGTCGGACGAATCTCCTGAGGTTATCATGTGAGAAGGCCAAGCACCAACGGCCCCAGGAGGTGACATGAACGGGACCGGCTCGCCAGACAGAGCTCAGCCGTTGGATTTATCGACGCTGCAGGGACAGTCCCGAGCACAGACACCGTGCCTAGCCTTCTCATGTGAATGATCCTGAAGAAAGACGAGCGGCACGCGGCTCCCATGGTGGGTGACAATCAAGCAAGTGATAACCATAGATAGATTACGCATGAAAAGCAACATGCCACTAGGTCAGGCCCGATCGGCTTGGGGATGATGTGGTCCGAGGGGCGCCCCCAGCAAGGTAAGTTAAAGACATAAACAAGAAGGGATACGTGCCACAGGGACAGACCCACGCGGCCTGGGAATGATGCAGCCCTGAGGGCGCTCCCAGCTAAATAAACTTGGAAAATGTCACCTGATTCTGTTGATGAAGGGGTGTTGAGGCAGCTGAAGGTACGCGGCGAAGGGGTTGCTCCTCACGAGCCACCGGGGCCCTGATCCTCGGGAGGCTCTGGGGGTCCGGGCGGTTCCTTGAGGACCGTCGCCATCTCCGCTAGGACTGCATGATGCATGTCCTCCTGACCCGCCATGATGCTCCGCGGGTTGCACTGGAAGGCAGCAGCCACGCTCAGCAGGCCGATTGGCATGCGAACGTAGTTGTGCGGTGGGCCCTCGCAGCGCGCGAAGGCTAGAAGAGCTCCTAAGACGCAGCCCTGTTGAGCCTCGAGATGTCGATGCGGACGCGCAGCTCACCACCCTCACCTGGGTGGGGAGCAACGCCAGGTGGGCGGCGGTCGCCGCGAATCGCTCTTGCTTCCTGAAGCTCCTGAGTGGTCTTGGTGATGAACTCCTGAGCGCTGGGCGCTCCTTGCCATGTGTCCTCCTGAGGGAAACGTGCCACGAAGCACGCCTCCAAATGGTGCCCTAGCGCCTCCCTCGTAATGTCGGCAAGGTCTGAGGCCCTCCAGAAGAGAGCCCCTGAGCCCGGCCTGAGGAGGGTACCAGGTGCGCCTTCCAATGCGATAGAGCGAGGCGCCCCAGGTGCGAGCGCTAATCCTGACGTGGCACCACCTGCGGTGCCGTTCTCCTGAGGCCTAGTACGGAGTAGCTACTTCTTCTTCTTGGGGATGGCCTCAGTAGGGTACTCGCCCTTGCTATTGGGGTCATCGATTGCTGCAGCTTGAAAGGCACGCTCGAGGGAGCACACCGCGTCTCTTTCTTCGCAGGGGACTATGATGATTCGGCCGCTTCCTGCCATCTTGAGGACGTTGTAGCCATGGTGGGTCACCGCCATGAAATTAGCCAGGGCTGGATACCCGAGGATGGCATTGTACGGCAGACGGATGTGGGCGACATCGAAGTCGATGAGCTCGGTGTGGTAGTTGTCGCGTTGTCCGAAGGTGACTGAGAGGGTTGGTAGGTTGAAGTTGATCATAGGGCACTTGAAGGTTATCAAACATCTCGACGGACAGGACGTTAAGCCATGCGCCGCCGTCGATGAGAGTCTTGGTGACTTGCACGTTGCTGATGACGGGTGAACAGAGCATTGGGAGAGCGCCAGCGGTGGCCGCACACTTGAGCTGGTCTACCGAGCTGAAGGTAATAGCGCACTTGGACCACCTGAGCAGGCGTGTAGCCTCGAGCTTGGGGAGGACTGCGTTCACCTCACAAGCGAAATGCTTGAAGATACATTGTGAGCCTGGGGCTTGAGCTTCGCCCAAGATGCAGGCGATAGCACGCGGCTCATGGAAGCCCCCAGCCCCCTCGTCTTGGTGGTGGCCATCGATGAGGCGGTAGCGCAGGAGCTCGCGCCATGCACAGCGCGGCCTGCGTAGCCGTGGGAGTGCGACAGGCATGGGACGATGAGTCGGTCGGGGTCAGCGATGGTGTAGCGGTGTGGCCGTCCCGCCGCACCGAAGGGTGCAACGAGGAGGCTTGCTGCTCGTTCCCCGCCGGGCCGGTGACGACATTGATGGCAGGCGATGGAGAACGATGGGGTGGCCTGCCGACGGGAGCCGTCCGAACGACGCGGGTGGCGAGGGCGGCTTGGTGCTCAGCGCGAGCTCGGTGAGCGTCCGACATGGAGGTGACGAAGCGACAAGACGCGGAGCGATTAAAGGAAAGCTTCGACGCGCCCCTACCTGGCGCACCAAATGTCGGATCTCAGGTTCCGGCAAAACCCTCAAGGTTCGAACACTGGGGTACGCGCGAAGATCTCCCCCTACCAACTCATGCCCTCAACCTCGCCACGATCTCAAAGGCAAGCTCGACGAACTCGAAACACAAGGGACACAAGATTTATACTGGTTCGGGCCACCTTTGTGGTGTAATACCCTACTCCAGTGTGGTGTGGTGGATTGCCTCTTGGGCTGAGGATGAACAGCACAAGGGGAAGAACAGACTCCTGAGGTGAGGTGTTGTTGTGCTTGGTGGGTGTGAAGCTAAGGATGGAATGGCTCTGATCCAAGATGAAGTCGATCCCCATTTTCGTTCCCCCTCCTACTGTGGTGGCAAATCCTATTTATAGAGGCCCTGGTCCTATCCCCAAATATTGAACGGGAAGGGAGCCAACAACGGCCAATTTGAAAGGGGACAGCTAGTACAAGTTATCCTGACAAAAGTAGTCTTCGCCTGCCAAAGGCTCTGGTGGTGACGCCGCCTTGGGCTCCAAGGTGACCTCTGTCTTGCCGTCCTACTGGTCTTGCTCTTGTTGCACCGATATGGAAACCTTTGCTTGGCGCCTCGGTACTCGTCGTCTACGCTTGCCTCATTAGCACCAAAGAGGAAACAAGGACACTGTGCACGCTGGCGCCCGCCTGGTCTCGATCGTCATGGCTCACGTCATTGGAACCTCGCGAGGTTTGCCTGGCCTTGATCTCTCCGCCCCTTGCGAGCCAGCCTGGTGAGGCTGCTCCTGAGAAGGTCTTGTGTCGTCCCCCTCACGAGGCTTGGCCCCTCGCGAGGGTCTTGAATGCTTGTTGGTGAATATGGGCCGTACGGGCCCGCTCGCAAAGCCATGCCGTGGGTCACAGGCAGGCAAGTCTGGGGACTCCCGTTCCTAGAATGCCAACAACGTACCCTCGTAGACCGTAAGCGGAAGCGTTATGACAATGCGGTTGATGTAGTCGTACGTCTTCAGATCGACCGATCCTAGTACCGAAAGTACGACACCTTTGTGATCTGCACATGTTCGGCTCGGTGACGTCCCACGAACTCAGGATCCAACAGAGTGTCGAGGGAGAGCTTCTTCAGCATGACAGCGTGATGACGGTGATGATGATGCTACCGGAATAGGGCTTCTCCTAAGCACCGCTACAATATGACCGAGGTGGACTATGGTGGAGGGGGCACCGCACACGACTAAGAGATCAATGATCAACTTGTGTGTCTATGGGGTGCCCCCCTCCCCCCGTATATAAAGGAGTGAAGGAGGGGGAGAGGGCCGGCCTCCTAGGCGCGCCCAAGGGGGGGGGGTCCTACTCCTAGTGGGAGTAGGATTCCCCCTTCCCTAGTTGGAGTAGGAGAGGGAAGGAAGGGGGGAAGGAGAGAAGGAAAGGGGGGTCAGCCCCCCTTCCCAATTCGGATTGGGCTTGGGGGCCGCGCACCCACCTTGGCTGCCTCCTCCTCCTTTCCACTATGGCCCATTAAGGACCATTAATTCCCCGGGGGGTTCCGGTAACCCCCTGGTACTCCGGTATATGCCCGAACTCTCTCGAAACCTTTCTAATGTCCAAACATAGTCATCAAATATATCGATCTTTATGTCCCGACCATTTCAAGACTCCTCATCATGTCCGTGATCACATCCGGGACTCCAACTACCTTCGGTACATCAAGACACATAAACTGATAATACCGATCGTCACCGAATGTTAAGCGTGCGGACCCTACGGGTTCGAGAACTATGTAGACATGACTGAGACACGTCTCTGGTCAATAACCAATAGCAGAACCTAGATGTTCATATTGGCTCCCACATATTCTACGAAGATCTTTATTGGTGAAACCGCATAACAATATACGTTGTTCCCTTTGTCATCGGTATATTACTTGCCCGAGATACGATCGTCGGTATCTCAATACCTAGTTCAATCTCGTTACCAGCAAGTCTCTTTACTCATTCCGTAATGCATCATCTCGTAACTAACTCATTAGTTACATTGCTTGCAAGGCTTATAGTGATGTGCATTACCGAGAGGGCCCAGAGATACCTCTCCGGTACTCAGAGTGAAAAATCCTAATCTCGATCTATGCCAACTAAACAAACACCATCGGAGACACCTGTAGAGCATATTTATAGTCACCCAGTTACGTTGTGACATTTGATAGCACACTAAGTGTTCCTCCGGTATTTGGGAGTTGCATGATCTCATAGTCATAGGAACATGTATAAGTTATGGAAAAAGAAATAGCAACAAACTAAATGATCATCGTGCTAAGCTAACGGATGGGTCAAGTCAATCACATCATTCTCTAATGGTTTGATCCCCTTAATCAAGTGACAACTCATGTCTATGGTTAGGAAACATAACCATCATTGTTTCAACGAGCTAGTCAAGTAGATGCATACTAGTGACACTCAGTTTGTCTATGTATTCACACATGTACTAAGTATCCGGTTAATACAATTCTAGCATGAATAATAAACATTTATCATGATATAAGGAAATATAAATAAAAACTTTATTATTGCCTCTAGAGCATATTACCTTCAATCTCGGTCTCACCGAGATGGGATTGCAAACTCATTGTTTCCCTTCGTAACGTTTCGGTTCAACCGAGATGAGCGATCAGTCCCACCGAGTTCGCAATGCAAACTCTCTGTTTCCCTTTCATAACATTTCAGTCTCACCGAAATGAGCGATTCGGTCTCACTGAGTTTGCCTGACCAACTCTCTGGTTATCTTATTACCAAAATCGGTCCCACCGAGTTTGTCTAATCGGTCTCACGGAGAATACGTTATGCCCTAACCCTGATCAAGTCGGTCCCACCGAGTTGACATGTTGGTCTCACCGAAAAGCCTAATGTTCAAATTCTGAACTGAATCGGTCCCAGCGAGTTTTCTGATTCGTTCCTACCGAGTTTGGGGAATTGTGTGTAACGGTTAGATTTTGTGTGGATGCTATAAATACCCCTCCACCAACTCTTCACTCGTGGAGAGAGCCATCAGAACATGCCTACACTGCCAACATTCATTTTCTGAGAGAGAGAACCACCTACTCATGTGTTGAGACCAAGATATTCCATTCCAACCATATGAATCTTGATATCTAGCCTTCCCCGAGTTGCTTTCCACTCAAATCATCTTTCCACCCAATCCAAATCTGTGAGAGAGAGTTGAGTGTTGGGGAGACTATCATTTGAAGCACAAGAGCAAGGAGTTCGTCATCAATAGATCTTCTATTACCTTTTGGAGAGTGGTGTCTCCTGGAATGGTTAGGTGTCACTTGGGAGCCTCCGTCAAGATTGTGGAGTTGAACCAAGGAGTTTGTACGGGCAAGGAGATCGCCTACTTCGTGAAGATCTACCCTAGTGAGGTAAGTCCTTCGTGGGCGATGGCCATGGTGGGATAGACAAGGTTGCTTCTTTGTGGACCATTCGTGGGTGGATCCCTCCATGGACTCGCACAATCGTTACCCTTCGTGGGTTGAAGTCTCCATCAACGTGGATGTATGATAGCACCACCTATCGGAACCACGCCAAAAATCTCCGTGTCTACATTGCGTTTGCTCCCTCCAAACTCCTCCCTTTACCTTCATGTGCAATGTTTTACATTCCGCTGCTATACTCTTAGACTTGCATGTGTAGGTTGATTGCTTGACTTGTGCTAGGTTGTTAAAATCTGCCAAGACTTAAAATTGAGAAAAGGCTACATTTTTATTTGGTCAAGTAGTTTAATCACCCCCCCCCTCTAGACATACTTTCAATCCTACAAGTGGTATCAGAGCTTTGGTCTCCATTTGCCTTGATTTCCATAGCGTTTGGTGATCATAGCCTTGGTTTCACAACCTAGGAGAGTATGGCGTCTAGCGAGGGAAATTACCACCGTGGAGGTCCTTACTTTGATGGTACTAATTTTGCTAGTTGGAAGCATAAGATGAAAGTGCATATTCTTGGACATAACCCCGTCGTTTGGGCTATTGTGTGTATTGGCTTGCAAGGTGAATTCTTTGATGGGAGAGAACAAAACCATGAAGCTATCGCGGAAGAGTTGAAGATGCTGCAATACAATGCTCAAGCTTGCGATTTCCTCTTCAACGGATTGTGCCTCGAAGAATTCAACAAAATCAGCCGTCTTGAGAATGCAAAGGAAATTTGGGATACTCTGATTGATATGCATGAAGGTACCAACTCTGTCAAGGAATCCAAATTGGATGTGCTTCAAAGTCAACTTGACAAGTTCAAAATGAAGGATGGTGAAGGTGTCGTTGAAATGTACTCTAGGCTTGCTCTCATCACAAAATAGATTGCCAGCTTAGGAAGTGAAGAGATGGCCGATATATTCATCATCAAGAAGATCCTAAGAGCCTTGGATGGGAAATATGATACCGTGTGTACATTGATTCAAATGATGCCCAATTACAAAGATTTCAAGCCAACGTAAGTCATTGGAAGAAGTGTTGCTCATGAGATGTCACTCAAGGATAAGGAAGAGCTTCACAACAAGTCAAGTGGTGCTTACAAAGCCTCATGTGATGCTCCTACATCATCAAGTGAGAAATAAGCCTTCAATGAAGAATTGATCCTAATGGTGAAGAACTTCAACAAGTTCTACAAGAGTAGAAGCAAGGAAAGAAGTTCCAAGTCAAGGTCCTACAATGACAAAATATCTTTGAGTCGTGAACGTAATTGCTACAATTTTGGAAGACCCGGACACTACTCCAATGAGTGTACGGCTCCCTACAAAAGAAGAGAAGATTCACCCAAAAGGAAAAGTAGAAGAGAAGAATCACCACTAAGAGAGAGAGAATGAGTAGATATGACCGTTATGAATGAAGAACATCACGGAGAAACAAGGATTCAAAAAGGAAGGACAAGTCATCAAGGAGCTACACAAAACGAAGACATCAAGCTCATGTTGGTGAATGGGTATCCGGCTCCGACTCTGACAATCACTCCGAGAGAAGTTATCACTCTGACTCCGAATATACTCAAGATGAAGGTGTTGCCGCTCTAGCACTTGTGTCAACCAACTCCTACGACATATTTGACTCACCAAATGAAGGAATTGGAAGATGCTTCATGGCTAAAGGTCCAAAGGTATCACACCCCGAGTATGTTGATTTCAATAGTGATGAAGATGATTTGCTAGGTGATGATGATTCACTTATTGACAACTCTAGTGATGAAAACTATGATGAACTTGCTATTAATCATGCTAATCATGATAAAACGAATGACGATGATAAGAAGGAGATTGAGCATCTAAATAAAGAACTAAACACTCTTAAGTTAGCTCATGAAACTACCTTGGAAGATCATCGAGAACTTTTAAATACTCATGAGAAGTTACGCTTTCAAAAGCTCAACCTTGAGCAAGAACATGGGTTCTTAAAGGCAATCAATGATGATCTTCACAAGAAAAGTTCTTCTTACATTTCCAAGCATTTACTCTTGTCGACTTACATGCCACAAGTTAAATCTAGCAATAAGAGTAAGAAAGATTCTTATTCTCGTAGTAACAACAACCATGTTAAAACAAATAGTGTTGCTTCTAGTAGTTCTCTTGATTCCACTAATGATTCTCTTAGCCAAGTTACACTTGAGCAAGAAAATAGCGTGTTGAAGGGAATTATAGAGAAAGGTGTCTACAAGAGTCTTGCCGGAAGTAAGCAATTTGAGGAAATTGTACGCAAGCAAGGAAGGCACTGGAAGAATCAAGGTATTGGTTTTGAACGAAAGTTCAATGCCAATGGAGTTGAGTGGGAAGAAGATCAATACCCCAAGAAGAAGTTTGTTCCTCAACAAGAGAAGTATGATCCTACTTCTTTCCAAGGGACACAAGCTCAAGATGATCTTCCACCACAAGACCAAAAGCAAAAAGGGAAGGACAAGTTTCAAGAGGAGATTGATGCATTTGAAGAAGCTCATAAGGCCTTAGTCAAGTGGGTTCCCAAGACTACATCAAGTTGTACTTCATCAAGTACGACTACAACTCCAAGGATTGCCATCAAGATGATGTGGATCCCGAAGAAGAAGAACTAGAGAATTCTTGAGGGTGACTCCACCAACATACTTCACTCATATCTTTTTGGTAAGGACAAGTGCAAACAACCTCCACATCTTGCACTAGTTCAAGGAGTCACAAACCCTCTTGTTGGTAAGACAAGGGACAAGGTAACCTAATGCTTTCATGGACATCATCTTGTGTGTACATCACTCTATGCCTATGGATATCCTTGTTTGTTCCTTGTGGGACTAACCCATATAGGTATTGAAAGTGCAACTCACTCCAATGGATTGCTCCAAATGATCTACATCAACATCGAGCATCCACATCTTCAACACCTACATGAAGTCATCATCGACAAAACCCAGGGTTAGTTCATTCCTCTTAGGGGGGATATCACATCTAGGGGGGCTTTATTCTAATCAATTGAGCTAAAGCAACTCTAAAGGTGTGAGCACAACAATGCTTTATGTAAAAGTGGTAACCCTACTTGTGCTTAAACGATGAGTATGACCTACAATCAAATGTTCTCATTTGACTGCTCAGTTAATATACTCATATATAGATGACCTAGTCATCACCAATTGCTTGATAGGTGCTAGAGTGTTTGTGCATGCTTTGCCACATATTTCATTCGCCATTTTATTGTGTGAGCATGTTGATTGCATATTTTACACATTCGAGGACATCGACTTATTGTTTTGATTGTTTGGTGTTTTTCTCTTTTGCCAAGTGGATGGACAAGAATGCCTAAGAACCTCCTCTAGCTATCTATGCTTTTCTCGTCTCAAACTCTATTCATGCTACATCACAAAGTTTGATCAAGTCAGATTCGAACCACTCTGCGTGAGGAGCACTCGAAGTCCCCGATTCGTCATAGGCTTAAACTTCCAAAACCCGTTTGCAGAGAGGCTGGCAGGCCGGGCGAGGGAAGAGTGTAGGCCGCGGGAGGAGGGTGGGCCGGTTCTGCCAACGGGACCCACGATGGGAGGGACTCATCCCCGACCTCCTGATGAGGACGAGGCAGGACCACGCCGATGAGCTTCGACTGCAGGCGGCGGCTATGGAAGCCAGATCCAGCCGAGGACTTGCCGGATCCGTAAGGAGGCGAGGCGGGAGCATTCGTTTCCGACGACTGTGGGGCCGAGCATCGACGGCGGAGGGGCGCTGGATCTGGGATGGAAGGAGACGCCGGCGAGGTTCCCGCAACGAGGCCTTGGCGCAGCACCTCCTGAGGGATGCGGGAGCAGGGGACGGCGGGGCGGAGACAGATGGCGGTGCAGGGGTCGTAGATGCGGGAGGATGCAGGGGACGGCGCTAGCGGACTCCGGCGTGGACGAGGCCACCAGCGGCGCTCGGGAAGATCTTGGGCGCTCGGGACGGGCCCCTGGCTCGGGCGCTCGCGGGCGCCTATGGGCGACGGCGGTGGGCGGCTTGGGCCCAGGCGGGCCCGTGATGGGTCTCGAGGCCCGCGGCGAAGTGGGGGGAGGCAGGCGCGACGTGGCCTCGCCTGGTTGGGCGGGGCGGTGATGCTGCCCACTAGGGTGGCGCCACATGGCAACGGCGAGTTGGCGGCGCTGGAGGAGGCCAAGTGGCGGCGGCGGAGCGGATCTGGCGGCGACAAGTGGCGGGTGGAGGCTGGGGCTGCGCGGAAAATGAGGAGGAGGGTGGAAGAAGGCCAAAAATGGACTAGGGGTGTCCATATATAGCAGAAGGAGCTAGGGTTGGGGGTTGTGCTCCGTTTCGGAGCCATTCGATCGCCATCGGACGGTCCGGAGCGGGGGGGTAGGTAGGTGGGCTAGATGGACCATGTAGAGCGGCTTGGGCTGAGAGGAGAGGAGAGGAAAGAAGGCAGCCCGTCAACCGTTTTCGGAGACCGAAAACGTCCGACGATAGACCGGCTACTATTGCCGCTATAGTTTAACGGTTGGGCTATCAAAAAAACTCCGAATGCAATGAAACTTGGCAGGCAGCCTATCTACACTATAATAAGACCGTGTGCCAACTTTCAACCCATTCCGAGAACATTTTCTGGTCACTTATAAAATAATATTTCGGACGCGCCGCGGGCGCATGCAAGTGTGTCTGGGCTCAGAACGGACAACGGAAAGAACTAGGAGACCGGGACGGATGCAAGTTTTGAAAACATGATGATGCAGTGCACATGATGACATGACAAGATGCAACACACAAGCGAATGACATGGCAACGATGGCGAATAACTGGAAGACACCTGGCACATCGGTCTCGGGGCATTACAACACTCCACCACTACGAGAGGATCTCGTCCCGAGATCTAGGATGGCACCGGAGGGAAATGGAAGAGGAAGAGAATAGGTAAATCTAAGTTGCTTCTTTGACAAATGAGTGAAACCAAAGAACCTTGAGAGGTTAAACAATTTCAAGGAAAGAACACAACGGAGGTGAACGAAGTTAAAAACACTCCGATAGAAAAGAGGAACAAGGAACCTTACTAGAACCATGTAGGTTGAAAGACATGAATGAATAGCTCCAACGACAAGGAAGGACATGTAACCACTCCGGTTGAAACGGAATAAGCAAGGAATGAGCACGAGAGAAAGCAGACAGCACTCCGGCTATAAATGGACGGAATTGAACATGAGCTTGGGAAGATTGGATGATACTTGACGAAATCAACAACACATTGCCTCCAGAACTATTGAAAGAATGACACAAGGGGTAAGAAAGATCTCAGACAGCACTCTGGTTGAGAAGGAAGGCAAAACTTTATAAGATGAGAGAACTTGAATGAAAACACGACACTCTGGTTGAATGGATAAGCACGAAAAGAACACGATCCTCACCATTCGAGATGATGAGAGAAAAGAGCAACATCACGATGTCTCCGGATCAAGGAATAGAAGGAAGATCGTCGAAACAAAAGAACGGAGAAGAAAATGACAACTTCTCCCACAAATAGGCTTGGAAAGCACCCTTCCAAGAAAGGTTAAAATGGAGTTGTTGGAAACCAAAAACGAAAAGAGTAAGCTTGTTGTGGGCTTATGGAAAACATCTCGAAATCTTGAGGTGAAATTCTGCCACTAACGAAAAGCAATAGATTGGATTGAGAGCTAGAAAAGATAGAAAGCTTCTTCCATCAAGGTGATAAGAAAACTTGGATCATAGGTAATCACCACAAGGAGCAACATTCCCAATGGAAGGCTTTAGGTGAAATCTATACCAAGATAACTCCAAGGAAGAAAAAGATGGGTTTAAATATCTCATTCCTGAACTTGTGAATCATGAAACACACAGAAATTGTAAAAAATGACATAACACCACCTCAACAGATAGATAGAAAGAGTTGCATTTCAGAATGCAAGATGAAGAATGCTTGAACTCCTCAAAACAAAACATGTGTTGAGTACCATGTTTATTTGAGAGTATAGCTTGGCGGATCATGACTTCGAGAGAAATCTTGAGGGAAAATGGAGAATGAAAAGAATCCTTGATGAACCACCATGTTGATCCTCCATGAACAACTCCGGTAATAAAAGGATGATATAAAGAAAGAGAAGTTGAAAAATAACAAGACGAAGCCTTGCAATGATTAAGCTGGAGCTTCACGATGAGATAATGCGGAAAACTTGGAACTCCAGAAAGAAAGATGACTCACTTGAACCGAGAATTTACTCATCATGAAACAAACTCCGGAAGCATGAACCAATCACTTGGATGAAGCAAGAATAAGAATTGTGTTATACGTATCCTTCACCAATATAGATTGATGACAAGCAATGGATTTGGCATACTACTTATTCTCGTTGAGAAGGATTAAGAAGGATATTGAGTAAACTTGAGAAGGTCTCGACGAGGCACCGGTAGGATTGGAAAGAACGAATGAATTGATAAATAACCAAGGAAGAGAACTCTTGAACGAACCACCGTAGGAATTGAAAATGAACGAAGAAAAGATAAAGAAACACCGGGAAGGAATTATAAAAAGAACGAAGATGCTTGAGAGAATATAATACATGGGACCGAATAGAACACGAGCTGATTACAGAATACTTGTATGATACACCGGTAAGATTTGGAGAATGAGAGATGAAAGCTGGAATGAATAATGTTTGAAAAGATGGCCTTCGGAGAATCGAACTGAAAAGAATCCTGAATTGCTTTGGATGGGTGAAAAGAATTCTCACAATCAAAAACAATTATGAGAGGATGGCATCAAGCTTGAGCTACGCATCTTCGAGAGAACGGACCAAGATTTGAGAGAAACTCTTCTTCGGTCTTCAAGTGTTGAGAATGACGATGAGAAACACCACCATGAATTGTTGAGGCACTCCGGAATGAAAATTAGAAAGGTTGAACCAACGATGAAAAGAATTTGAAAGATCTTGGTGAAAGACATTTGACTGATGATAATTCATTCTTACATCAAACTTGGAAAAGAATTTGAGAGTAACACCGGGAAAATAGAAGAGTCGGGTAAGATCCTGGGAAAAACCTGTGGGTTAGGGCCCACTCAAAAGAAACACAGTTGAACAATTTAAAAGAGAGATTACGCCGGTTGAATTAAATGGCTTGAATGAGATAACATCCTCGAAAGAGCTTGAATGAATGCAGAGTGGAAACACGAATCTTCATGATATCTTCAGCACTCCGGAACAATTGAATAACAATAGGTGGATTATTAAGAGGTGCACTGACATGAGAAATCATTTGAACCGAGGAAAGGATATGATCGACAAAGCTTGAATTGAATCCACCGGAGAAGAAAAATAATGAAGAATGATGAACTTGAAGCTCCGTTAGAATCTTCCTGAGAATCACCGGATAAGAACATTAACGGAAAAGAATGGAGAGACTTCACATCCATAAGATGGATACTTGATTCAGAAATCTGAGTCCTTGAATAAAAAGGGTGGGAGGGCGGGAAAACAAAGGCAACTTGAGGACGTATGAAACAAACACCGTTGAGAAAAACTAGAATTGATCTTGCAGATGGGAAAAAGGATAGGATCATCTTGAAGAGAATCACACCGGTTGGAAAGGATTGACATGACAATCTCGATTATCATGACGGATTAGTATTCACATAGAAATATGAAAACACCGCTTAGGAAAGGTATGGAATCAACACTTGACATTGAAGCAACTCGAATACCACAATTGAAAATAAAACAAAGGATTGGCTTGCAGAATAAGCCGGAAACAAACATATGATAGACCCCATATCATATCATGTGTCTGTTGGAAAGATATCCTACGATATACTTGAATTCCCACTTATAAACTCTCGAACCTTTCTGGTTATGCAATCAAGTGTTGGGGATACAAGGGAAGCATAATATCTCACCCAAAATAACAAATCCTACATCCAGTTGTATCCATCCTTCAACACATAACCAAGAAACCTTCGGAAATCATTTACCTCAACCTTTGAAAAGAATCCGTTATATGAGTTATGGCAATACTCCCGAACTCCCACCCCAGTACTAGGTGGCATCGAGGTTATCTCACCAACAACTGCATAAAAGAGATTTTCGATGTCGGTGAAACTCAGGTATTCCAGAACTGCAACAATAAAATTATGACGACAACACCTCGGAGCTCAACTCCCCGGGACACTGCCACAACCCCTACATGTCAGAAGGCATCGAGAACAATGTTCTCGTCACAAAACCATCGGAGTGATTCCAAGATACCCGCGTGATCCTAAAAACAATTTGTGAAATTTGAGGAGAGAAGATTCAAAACTCTATGTCAGGAGGCCTCACCAGAGCGACGAAGGGACTGAGGATGTGACGCCCCCGATTTGACCGTACACTAATCATACACGCAAACGTGTACGATCAAGATCAAGGACTCATGGGAAGATATCACAACACAACTCTACAAATAAAATAAGTCATACAAGCATCATATTACAAGCCAGGGGCCTCGAGGGCTCGAATACAAGAACTCAGTCATATACAAGTCAGCGGAAGCAACAATATCTGAGTACAGACATAAGTTAAACAAGTTTACCTTAAGAAGGCTAGCATAAACTAGGATAAAAATCGAAAGAGGCGTGGGCCTCCTGCCTGGGATCCTCCTAAACTACTCCTGGTTATCGTCAGCGGGGTGCACGTAGTAGTAGGCACCTCCCGAGTAGTAGTAGTCGTCATTGACAGTGGCGTCTGGCTCCTGGACTCCAATGTCTGGTCGCAACAATCGGGTATAGGAAAGGGGAAAAGGGGGAGCAAAGCAACCGTGATACTCATCAAAAGTACTCGCAAGCAAGGAGCTACACTACATATGTATGCATTGGTATCGAATGGAAAAGGGGTAGCACATGTGGACTGAACTGCAGAATGCCAGAATAAGAGGGGGGTAGCTAGTCCTATCAAAGACTACGCTTCTGGCCACCTCCATCTTGCTGCATGTAGAAGAGAGTAGAAGGTAAGTTCACCAAGTAACATCGCATAGCAATAATCCTAACCGATGATCCTCCCCTCGTCGCCCTGTGAGAGAGCGATCACCGGTTGTATCTGGCACTTGGAAGGGTATGTTTTATTGAGTATCCGGTTCTAGTTGTCATAAGGTCAAGGTACAACTCCAAGTCGTCCTGTTACCGAAGATCATGGCTATTCGAATAGATTAACTTCCCTGCAGGGGTACACCACATTTCCCAACACGCTCGATCCCCTTTGTCCGGACACACTTTTCTGGGTCATGCCCGGGCTCGGAAGATCAACATGTCGCAACCCTACCTAGGCACAACAGAGAGGTCAGCACACCGGTCTAAATCCTATGCACGCAGGAGTCTGGGCCCATCGCCCATTGCACAGCTGCATGTTGCGTACGTGGCCGATGAGCAGACCTAGCAACCTCCATTACAAAGGAAGTTGCCTTATGCGGTCCAACCCGGCATGCGCCGCTCAGTCGCTAATGTCACGAAGGCTTCGGCTGATACCACGACGTCGAGTGCCCATAATTGTTCCCGCGTAGTTGGTTAGTGCGTATAGGCCAGTAGCCAGACTCAGATCAAATACCAAGATCTCGTTAAGCGTGTTAATTGAAGTATCCGCGAACGTCGACCAGGGCCAGGACCACCTCTCTCCTAAGTGGTCTCAACCTGCCCTGTCGCTCTGCCTCAAAGTAACAGTCGGGGCCGTTGGGAACTCAGGCCCACCACTACCTGGATGGAGCCACCTGCCCCTTCTGCCCCCACATCAGAATCACTTGCAGGTACTCAACGAGCCGACCCGACTTTAGTCACCACCTATACAGTATGTATATATGTATGTATTTACCCGTGATCAACACCCGACATGATCACGGCCCGATAGTATAGCATGGCAGACTGACAAGAATGTAGGGCCACTGATGATAACCTAGCATCCTATACTAAGTATTTAGGATTGCAGGTAAGGTATCAACAGTTGTAGCAATAATGAGAGGCTATGCATCAGAATAGGATTAACGGAAAGCAGTAACATGCTACACCACTCTAATGCAAGCAGTAGAGAGAAGAGTAGGCGATATCTAGTGATCAAGGGGGGGCTTGCCTGGTTGCTCAGACAAGAAGGAGGGGTCGTCGGTGATGTACTTGACCACAGGGGCATCAGCATCGTCACGAGGTCTACCGAAGAGAAGAGGGGGAGAAATAATAAATACATAACAAGCAAGTGCATAATAGGACAACAGGCAAAGCTAGACGTGTTCTAATGCGATATGAGGTGATACCGGTGAAGGGGGGAAACATCCGGGAAAATATCCCCGGTGTTTCGTGTTTTCGGACAGATGAATCGAAGGGGAAAAGTTGCATGTTCGCTATGCTAGGGATGTTTGACGGACGAACGGGCTGCGTAGCCGGACTCGTCTCGTCGTTGTGAGCAACTTTCATGTACAAAGTTTTTCCACTCGAGCTACAATTTATTTTATATTAATTTTAAAAGGTTTAAATCATTTTAGGATTTATTTAATTATTTAAATCAACATTATCCAGAATAGTGATTGCTGACGTCATCATGATGTCAGCAGTTGACCTGGTCAACCTGATAGGTGGGTCCCACCTGTAAGTGACCCATTTTAGTTAAACACATTAATTAACCTAATCAGGATTAATTAGGGGGGTGGGCCCCACTGTCATTGACTGATTAATTAATTAACTAATAGTAGTTAGTTTAATTAGTTATTAAATTAATCTAATTATGATTAATTAGTTTAATTATTTGTTTAGTTTAATTAATCACAATTAATTAAGTTAATTAATTCTTTAATTAAATATTTAATTAAATAAATAATTTATTATTATTATTATTTATTTATTTTAATTCTATTTTTAAAAAAATCATTCTGGGCAAGGGCCTACTGTCATTGGGCCAAAGGGCCACAGCGGGTCTGGGAGAGCAGGCTAACGAGCGGAGCGGGGCGGGGTGGCCGATTGGGCACCCGCCCGGAAGGGGACGATGCCACGGCCAGGGCGGCAGGGAGCCGCTGGGAGGCGCGTCGGCGAGCGAGTGGGATGCGGCCCGGCGCTGCGAGGCGAGGGGTAGCAGCGAGCACAGGGGGAGGGGTCCACGGGCACGAGCGGGAGGGCGGAGGCAAGAGCGCGCGAGCGGGCGCGGCCAGTTGGCGGGCAAGGGCGCGGGCGTGGCCACGCACGAGCGAGCGAGCGCGAGGCTGCAGTGGTGGTGGCGGCAGCGGCGCCGACGTCAATGCCAGCGGCGGCCGGAGTTCGGGGTAGCAGTGGGCGCGGTGGAGCTCGCGCGTGGACGACGCTGGTCGCGGCAGCAGCCCAGCGGCTCGCTGGGGAGCAGGGGGCGCGACCACGAACCGGGTACGGACGGCGCGGGCGTTCAGGCGTAGTCGGCGTGTGGAGAGGGGGCAGCAATGCGAGCTCGGACGCAGTCGGGGGTGGGCACGGCGGCCTACGGCAGTGGATTCGATGGGGAGGAAGGGTGGACAGAGCGAGGAGCTCACCGCCGAAGCAGGGAGAGGCCGGAGAGGGTCGGGAAGGCGCCGGTGTTGCGGTGACAACGGCGAGGTAGGGGCGGTCGGAGGCGGGGATGACGACCTGAGGAGGAGGTCGGGGAGGCAGTCCGGCGACGGGGTGGTGTGGCGGCGCCGGCGAGCATCATCGGCGGGCGATGGGCGGCGACGGCGTGGTGACGAGCGACGGGCGCGATGTGAGCAGGCATCGGCCGATGAGGGAGAGGCGTCGGGGGCACGAGGAAGAAGCTGCAAGGCGTCTGGCGAGGGGGGTATCTTTGGGCGGCGGATGGCGGGTCGGGCGCGGCGTCGGGGCTCCCAGAACGGGAGAGGGAGGAGGCAAGGAGGATGGCGGTGGGGCGGCGCCGGGGTGGGCGCCAGTGGCGAGGCGCGAGGGTGTGGTTGCCCCGATCCCGATCTGCATCGGGGGAGTTGGGGAGTGCATGGTCGTAGTGGGTTAGGGTCTGGACGAGGCCGGCGATATAGGCCAGTGGGGTTTTCGGGGTGGACCGGCTGCCTGGAGCCGAGGCCCAGTTGGCCGGGGGGTTCTGCCTTTTATTTCTTTTTTTTCTATTTACCTTTTCTTTTTTGTTTCTTATTTCTCCTCTAATTTGCCTATAGTTTAGGTAGCAAATGAATTTAGGTGAACATGAAACTTGGCACTTAAGTATTGGGTCATATAACTAACTTGCACACAAAGTTTCAAGTCATTTTGAAAAGGATTAATATTTGTTTACTTTTAAAGGATAATTTGAATGTTGTTTGTTACTGTTTGAAATTATCTTAGAGGCATATAAACATTCCAAAAATGTTGTTTGATGTTTCTTAATTTGTTAGTGAATACTTACAACCTTTTGAACATTTTTAATTCACTGTTTTATGAAATTATAATTTGACTTGTTATTTGAATTTGAATTTGATCCCAATTTGAAACAAGTGAGGTTTAGCAAAAGTTTAATTATGATGAACTGGCATGATTAGCAAGGGTTTACTGTAGCTTAATTACCCGGGCGTCACAATTCTCCTCCACTACAAGAAATCTCGTCCCGAGATTTAAGAGGTAGAGAAGGGGGGGAAGGTCTAGTTACGAAATTCTAACGGGTCTTCTCGGCCTTGGTTGCTCTTCTCGAAGAGGTCGATCCATTACATTGACGTCTTCATTTCTCTACTTCAGGTCATCATGGTAAAGTTGTCCTTTTCTTTGGGAACTCCAACGTACTTACGTAAAGGATAAGGGGATAACTCCAAGAGAACGAATCTCTTAAAGGTTGACTATCTGGTTGATAACATCGTGGAAGGTGGGGGATAGTAACTCTCGAATTGAAACTTAATAAAATATTGAGAGCAAAGTAAGGAGGTATCATGAGAAGTTTCGAGCAGACAGGCAATCCTTCGATGCCTGAAACAGGGCGTGAAAAGGGTTCGGAGTAACGAGAATAAGCATTGTGTCTGATACTAGAATTGATGATCTCTCGGAAGGTGGCTCGTGAATAACATATGAGGCCACGCGCGAGGAATAACCTTGGAAATAGGGGTGTTCAAGAGAGTCAGGTTTTGATCCTGTGGAACTGTGGGTTATGGGCCCACCATGTGGGTTAAAAGTAGAAGGAGCAGTGATATCTTGCATGATCATGTAAGCAAGGCATGTCAGGGGATAGCCTGTTTGTTATGTCGGCCACAACATCGGTACCAAGGGCGAGGGATGAAGAGAACCCCTCTCCTGCTCGTTGAACGAGGCGGACCATTAGGCAAAGTTCTCGTCCATCGATGGATACCGGAATGTCATCAATCAATAGTAACAGGTTCTTACTAACAGAGTTGTACACCGAGGTGCTTACAAAAGCAGTGACTTATTACTGCTTAGATCATATAAACCTCAATAAGGTTAAACAAAACAATGGAAAGGAAAATGTGATTATCAGATTAAACAGAAGAATGGAAAGGAAAATGTGCTTAAACATATATTTCAAGGGTATATCCTTCCCAAGGACAAGTGGAGCATGATATCCATGACAAGATATAATGTAGAAACTCTTTAAGTAAGGGGAGAGAAGTTTCCTAACATTACCCATACAACGGTGTTTGGATAACTGAGTAGGAAACATTTAGCATTGGGCTTCAAATGTTCTTGTTGAAAATTGGAGTACCATAGACATGCATCGAGATAGCATTGACATGGTCATCAGGTGAAGGTCAGACATTGGAAACAAAAAGGACCCATCAAGAACGGCTTGTAGAATAAGTCTTACAATTTCCTCATGGAAGAACGGCTAACCTTGCTAAAAAGACAACTATAACAATAGGCCCTCCAGCCAGGTGTGCTAGGCATGACATCACCTTACCGGGTCATATGAGGACCAATGATATAACTCTCGAAAATACGTTCCAACCATCATCTCTGACCGAGATTCAGATCTGATTGGTGTCAGGATACCTCAGACTCAGGATGCCTGAGAAGAAAAAGGTGCGACACAAATTGACGAGATGACATTGTAATATTCTCAGAAATGAACTATGGAAGCAAGTTCTGAATCATGAGTTCATCAATAACCCAAGGAGAGGATGAGGAGGTGGCTGATGAACTCAGCGACAATGAATCGAGATTTCCAAAAGATGGATTCCCACCAGTATTCGATCAAGGAGATAACATTTGTCAGATCAAGAGATATAATGAGGTATGCTCGAGGAAAGCATACACAGTTAATCATTGATTGAAAGGTGCATCCAACATATGGGCTTAGGTAGCATGATCAATGTTAAAATGGTGATTCGATAACCAATGGTCTAAGAATGACATATCGACCATTAACTTCAAAGCAATAGGGCTGCTAAAAGTTTTGAAGTCGCACATCATAGTTCAATTGTCGGTTTTCCAGTTAGAAACAACACGGGGACCAAGGAATGAACGGATATGGCAAGAAGTATCACCTGTATCAAGAATTCTTAAGAGGTGGTGAAATTCTCACGACCTTCTTGACATAAAAGATGGTAATACTCCAAGGTAAAGAACAAATGCTGGATAGTAAGGATCTCAAGGTATATCACGAAACACGAACAAGTTTGTGTTGAACGGAAGGCAATAAAGTGGTCGATGATAACACAAATCATCGAGGTCAAGGATGGTATTTCTCATCAAGAATTCGATAGATATCTTGGAAGAGCTCGGAATGTTTATGATGATCATCACTCATTTGTCGAGAGGTTTCATGAAGATGTAATCGATCAACGATGACATCATGTCAAAGGAGTGATGAAGCGAAAGGTAATTGAAATCACGGGTACGACACAAACTCCAAACCAAGCTTGTGGTTCAAGGAGAAATGATATGATGAGGAAAATCAACGTAAGATTAGCTCATCATCGAAAATTTGTGCTCGAGAAGAAGGACTGGGTAGCACAGTTAAGAGCAGCACGATAATGATATAGCTGATCAAGCTAGGAATGACTTGAGGGATTATTTAAACTCGTAAGCAACGAAAATTATTAAGGGTTATTGAGTCAGAGTGCGTATTCTATTCACTATTCGGTGTTCTTAGTTGACGACAACCCAGAACCTAGGAACAATTGGATCCGGTGAGTAATAATAGTTGATGAAGAACCCATAAGAAGTTATTATCTCCCATGATATTCTCGAGATACCAGGTTGTAATGCTAGATGGTAGATCAAAGTAAAGGTTGGACTAGTGTATTGATCCACAGAAGACAAGTGCTTAAACTTGCCCGTGAAATGGGATCAGAGAGAACATATGGTTGGAAACACGGTTGCAACGGATAAATTCATCGATACCAAGGGATATTATTTCAAGGAATTAGTTATTATTATGAGAAGCTTACATGATAAGGTATACATCGTGTCCATGGGCATGTACACAGGCTTCAAGTTCGACTCCCACTTGTTCAATGCATAACCTTTCATTCACCTCTCGTATTTAGAAAATGACATTAGTTATTGAAAGCTTTTTCCTGGTGCAATACCAGATAAGTATGACCCGTGAAATCTTTCGGGTTCACACAGATTTAAAGAAGGCATAGGTTCAACCCATCTGGGCCT
The DNA here is from genome assembly GCF_002162155.2 of Triticum dicoccoides. NCBI lineage: Eukaryota > Viridiplantae > Streptophyta > Magnoliopsida > Poales > Poaceae > Triticum > Triticum dicoccoides. The sequence continues at coordinate 410,579,814 of NC_041386.1, forward strand.
CTTAGGAACATATACCACAAAGTTCAGGAGCGAATAACTCAAGCTCGGGAGCAGAGCATGGTTGACAAAAGCAGGGGATACAATTTACCAAAGACATTAAGTATCCGATGAAAGGCTCACAAGTTGAATGAATATGAAGGGCGGTGTCGGAAAAAATCCAACAAAGGATCTGATGTGAGTACCGGTACTCAAACAGAGGAAGAAAGAATGCAAGGAGATCATATTATAGAAACAACTGACTAACTCAAAGCTCAGAAGCAAAGGAATTATGAATTCCAAGACAAGGGATCAGAAGCAATGCTCTGATTAGGGATGGACAAGTAGAATAGCCTTAGGGGTACAATCGATGGCAGTTTGGTTGGTTGAGATCCAGCTCATGTTTAAAATGGCGTCTGAGCCGTAAGGATGAATTCTGGGATAGGAATGAGGACTATGAGCATTCGCAACATATTGAATCAACAGACTCAAAATGATAGTGACAACGGATGCCAATAAGATTACTATACTTATGGGGTTAACCATAACACAAGCAAGTAAGAACTTTAAGAGCAATAGGCTGTTCATGATTTTCGAGAGAATGAATGGTATTTCGAAGACTTCTGTAAAATACAGGAATCATCTGGGGATGAGCGGATGCTCGATAAGTGCGAGATATTATCGATAGGGTTATTCAGGTGGCAAGGAACTACAAGGCAGTAGGCACAAAGTATTCTCGGATCAACAGAGAGAATTTCGTATCTTGTAATAACAAGATAAATGGGATTGAAAAGGGCAAGTGTATGTAGTTATCCATAATGATATAACAGTGGTAGGGAATTTGCAAAGGCGGTGGACAGAAGTGTCTCAAGAGAACATCGGAGATTATCTTCGGAATCTTCTGGTGCTGCCGATGATCATTTGTAATAAGGGGATCTCCAGGTGGATGTGAACACGAGATCCTAATGTTAGAGTTAGTAAAACCATTTTAACCCGAATATAAGAGAGATCAGAGCCCAGAGTATAGACGAGGAATAAAAGATCGTAATACCACCCAAATGGCGACGTGGGCCTGTAAGACACACAGCCATGTTAGTAAAAACTTTTGCAATGTCTAGACTCGACTTCGGCCAAGGAGTGTGGAAGGGGGATTCCTACAGGCAGTCGGCTCTGATACCAACTTGTGATGCCCCCGATTTGACCGTACACTAATCATACATGCAAATGTGTACGATCAAGATCAGGGACTCACGGGAAGATATCACAACACAACTCTACAAATAAAATAAGTCATACGAGCATCATATTACAAGCCAGGGGCCTTGAGGGCTCGAATACAAGAGCTCGATCATAGACGAGTCAGCGGAAGCAACAATATCTGAGTGCAGACATAAGTTAAACAAGTTTGCCTTAAGAAGGCTAGCACAAACTAAGATACCTATCGAAAGGGGCACAGGCCTCCTGCCTGGGATCCTCCTAAACTACTCCTGGTCGTCGTCAGCGGGCTGCACATAGTAGTAGGCACCTCCCGAGTAGTAGTAGTCGTCATCGACAGTGGCGTCTGGCTCCTGGACTCCAATGTCTGGTCGCAACAATCGGGTATAGGAAAGGGGAAAAGGGGGAGCAAAGCAACCGTGAGTACTCATCCAAAGTACTCGCAAGCAAGGAGCTACACTACATATGTATGCATTGGTATCAAATGGAAAAGGGGTAGCATATGTGTACTGAACTACAGAATGCCGAAAAAAGAGGGGGTAGCTAGTCCTATCGAAGACTACGCTTATGGCCACCTCCATCTTGCAGCATGTAGAAGAGAGTAGAAGGTAAGTTCACCAAGTAACATCGCATAGCAATAATCCTAACCGATGATCCTCCCCTCGTCGCCCTGTGAGAGAGCGATCACCGGTTGTATCTAGCACTTGGAAGGGTGTGTTTTATCGAGTATCCGGTTCTAGTTGTCATAAGGTCAAGGTACAACTCCAAGTCGTCCTGTTACCGAAGATCACGGCTATTCGAATAGATTAACTTCCCTGTAAGGGTGCACCACATTTCCCAACACGCTCGATCCCCTTTGTCTGGACACACCTTTCTAGGTCATGCCCGGCCTCGGAAGATCAACACGTCGCAACCCTACCTAGGGACAACAGAGAGGTCAGCACGCTGGTCTAAATCCTATGCGCGCAGGGGTCTGGGCCCATCGCCCATTGCTCACCTGCATGTTGCGTACGCGGCCGGTGAGCAGACGTACCAACCTCCATTACAAAGGAAGTTGCATTACGCGGTCCAACCCGGCGCGCGCCGCTCAGTCGCTGACGTCACGAAGGCTTCGGCTGGTACCATGATGTCGAGTGCCCATAATTCTTCCCACGTAGTTGGTTACTGCGTATAGGCCAGTAGCCAGACTTGGATCAAATACCAAGATCTCGTTAAGCGTGTTAATTGAAGTATCCGCAAACACCAATCAGGGCCAGGCCCACCTCTCTCCTAGGTGGTCTCAACCTGCCCTATTGCTCCGCCTCAAAGTAACAGTCGGGGGTCATCAGGAACTCAGGCCCACCACTACTTGGATGGAGCCACCTGCCCCTTCAGCCCCCACATCAGAATCACTTGTGGGTACTCAACGAGCCGACCCGACTTTAGTCACCACCTGTATAGTATGTATATATGTATGTATTTACCCGTGATCAGCACCCGACGTGATCATGGACCAATAGTATAGCATGGCAGACTGACAAGAATGTAGGGCCACTGACGATAATCTAGCATCCTATACTAAGTATTTAGGATTGCAGGTAAGATATCAACAGTTGTGGCAACAATGACAGGCTATGCATCAGAATAGGATTAACGAAAAGCAGTAACATGCTACACCACTCTAATGCAAGCAGTAGAGAGAAGAGTAGGCGATATCTTGTGATCAAGGGGGGGCTTGCCTGGTTGCTCAGACAAGAAGGAAGGGTCGTCGGTGACGTAGTCGGCCACAGGGGCATCAGCATCATCACGGGGTCTACTGAAGAGAAGAGGGGGAGAAATAATAAATACATAGCAAGCAAGTGCATAACAGGACAACAGGCAGAGCTAGATGTGTTCTAACGCGGTATGAGGTGATACCGGTGAAGGGGGGAAACATCCGGGAAAATATCCCCGGTGTTTCATGTTTTCGAACAAATGAATCGAAGGAGAAAAGTTGCGTGTTCACTATGCTAGGGATGCGTGGCGGACGAACGAGCTGCGTAACCGGATTCGTCTCGTCGTTCTGAGCAACTTTCATGTACAAAGTATTTCCATCCGAGCTACGGTTTATTTTATATTAATTTAAAAGGTTTAAATCATTTTAGGATTTATTTAATTATTTAAATCAACATTATCCAGAATAGTGATTGCTGACGTCAGCAGTTGACCTGGTCAACCTGACAGGTGGGTCCCACCTGTTAGTGACCCATTTTAGTTAAACACATTAATTAACCTAATCAGGATTAATTAGGAGGGTGGGGCCCACTGTCATTGACTGATTAATTAATTAATAACAGTAGTTAGTTTAATTAGTTATTAGATTAATCTAATTATGAGTAATTTGTTTAATCAATTGTTTAGTTTAATTAATCAAAATTAATTAAGATAATTAATTCTTTAATTAAATAAATTATTATTATTATTTATTTTAATTCTTTTTTAAAAAATCGTTCTCGGCAGGGCCCACTGTCATTGGGCCAAAGGGCCATAGCGGGTCCGGGTGAGCGGGCTAACGAGCGGAGCGGGCCGGGGTGGCCGATTGGGCACCCGCCCGGAAGGGGACGATGCCACGGCCAGGGCGGCAGGGAAGCCGCTGGGCGGCGCGTCGGCGAGAGAGTGGGACGCGGCCTGGCGCTGCGAGACGAGGGGTAGCAGCGAGCACAGGAGGAGGGGTCCGCTGGCGCGAGCAGGAAGGCGGAGGCAAGAGCGCGCGAGCGGGCGCGGCCAGCCGGCAGGCAAGGGCGCGGGCGCGGCCACGCACGAGCGAGCGAGCGCGGGGCTGTAGTGGTGGTGGCGGCAGCGGCTTCGACATCGATGCCAGCGGCGGCCGGAGTTCGGGGTAGCAGTGGGCGCGGCGAAGCTCGCGCGTGGACGACGCTGGTCGCGGCAGCAGCGCAACGGCTCGCTGGGGAGCAGGGGGCGTGACCACGCAACGGGCACGGACGGCGCGAGCATTCAGGCGTAGTCGGCGAGCGGGGAGGGGGGCAGCAACGCGAGCTCGGACGCGGTCGGGGGTGGGCACGGCGGCCTAGGGCGGTGGATTCGACGGGGAGGAAGGGTGGATGGAGCGAGGAGCTCACCACCGAGCCAGGGAGAGGCCGGAGAGGGTCGGAGAGGCGCCGGTGTTGCGGTGACAACGGCGAGGTAGGGGCGGTCGGAGGCGGGGATGACGACCCCAGGAGGAGGTCGGGGAGGCAGTCCGGCGACGGGGTGGTGTGGCAGCGCCGGCGAGCATGATCGGCAGGCGATGGGCGGCGACGGCGTGGTGACGAGCGACGGGCGCGACGTGAGCAGGCGTCAGCCGATGAGGGAGAGGCGTCGGGGGCACGAGGAAGAAGCTACGAGGCATCCGGCGAGGGGGGTATCTCCGGGCGGCGGATGGCGGGTCGGGCGCGGCATCGGAGCTCCCAGATCGGGAGAGGGAGGAGGCGAGGAGGACGGCGCTGGGGCGGCGCCAGGGTGGGCGCGAGGGTGTGGTTGCCCCGATCCCGATCTGGATCGCGGGAGTGGGGGGAGCGCGTGGTGGTAGTGGGTTAGGGTTTGGACGAGGCCGGCCATATAGGCCAGTGGGGTTTGCGGGGTGGGCCGGCTGCCTGGAGCCGAGGCCCAGTTGGCCGGGGGGTTCTGCCTTTTATTTCTTTTGTTTTATTTTTACCTTGTCTTTTCTGTTTCTTTATTTCTCCTCTAATTTGCCTATAGTTTAGGTAGCAAATGAATTTAGGTGAACATGAAACTTGGCACTTAAGTATTGGGTCATATAACTAACTTGCACACAAAGTTTCAAGTCATTTTGAAAAGGATTAATATTTGTTTACTTTTAAAAGGATAATTTGAATGTTGTTTGTTCCTGTTTCAAATTATCTTAGAGGCATATAAACATTCCAAAAATGTTGTTTGATGTTTGTTAATTTGTTAGTGAATACTTACAACCTTTTGAACATTTTTAATTCACTGTTTTGTGAAATTATAATTTGACTTGTTATTTGAATTTGAATTTGATCCCAATTTGAAACAAGTGAGGTTTAGCAAAAGTTTAATTATGATGACCTGGCATGATTAGCAAGGGTTTACTCTAGCTTAATTACCCGGGCGTCACAGAGGAGTAAAAAGAATCCTACTCTCCGATATATATAATCCTAAGACTCAAAACATTTTATTCTAGACTCAACAACGTCAGCGGTTCGATCAAGCAGGGGGGCTCCTAAGTCTGGGATGGCTCCGATACCAACTTGTAACACCCACAATGCGGCAATATCTCCCACGTGTCGGGGCATGACTTAGAGGCATAGTCGCATGGTAGGTTTGTCACAAGACGGGTAATCTTCACACAATCCCATGTACTGAATAGAAAGGGATAAAGAGTTGGCTTATAATCGCCACTTCACACAAATACAAGTTAAACATACATCATCCAGAATACAATCAAGGTCCGACTATGGCACCAAAATAAAGAAAGACAACCCCAAATGCTAGATCCCCGATCGTCCCAACTGGGCTCCACTACTGATCAAAAAGGAAACGAAGCAAAACAACGACCAAGATCTTCAACGGGCTCCCACTTGAGCTGGGTTGTGTCACCTGCACTGGTATCATCGGCACCTGCAACTGTTTGGAAGTATATGTGAGCCACGAGGACTCAGCAATCTCACACCCGCGAGATCAAGACTATTTAAGCTTATGGGTAGGAAAGGGGTAGTGAGGTGGAGCTACAGCAAGCACTAAGCATATATGGTGGCTAACATACGCAAATAAGAGCGAGAAGAGAACCAATGCAACGGTGGTGAACTAGAAGTGATCAAGAAGTGATCCTGAAACTACTTACGTTCAAGCATAACACAAGAACCGTGTTCACTTCCCCGACTCCGCCGAAAAGAGACCATCATGGCTACACACGCGGTTGACGCATTTTAATTAAGTTAAGTGTCAAGTTCTCTACAACCGGATATTAACAAATTCCCATCTGCCACATAACCGCGGGCACGACTTTCGAAAGTTCAAACCCTGCAGGGGTGTCCCAACTTAGCCCATCACAAGCTCTCACGGTCAACGAAGGATATTCCTTCTCCCAGGAAGACCCGATCAGACTCGGAATCCCAGTTACAAGACATTTCGACAATGGTAAAACAAGACCAGCAAAGCCACCCGATGTGCGGACAATCCCGATAGGAGTCGCACGTATCTCGTTCTCAGGGCATCACCGGATGAGACTAGTGATGTCTACTACACAACCTTCTTCTTGTAGACGTTGTTGGGCCTCCAAGTGCAGAGGTTTGTAGGACAGTAGAAAATTTCCCTCAAGTGGATGACCTAAGGTATATCAATTCGTAGGAGGCGTAGGATGAAGATGGTCTCTCTCAAGCAACCCTGCAACAAAATAACAAAGAGTCTCTTGTGTCCCCAACACACGCAATACAATGGTAAATTGTATAGGTGCACTAGTTCGGCGAAGAGATGGTGATACAAGTGGTATATGGATAGTAGATAAAGCTATTTGTAATCTGAAATAATAAAAACAGCAAGGTAACAAGTGATAAAGGTGAGCGTAAACGGTATTGCAATGCTAGGAAACAAGGCCTAGGGTTCATACTTTCACTAGTGTAAGTTCCCTCAACAATACTAACATAATTGGATCACATAACTATCCCTCAACATGCAACAAAGAGTCACTCCAAAGTCACTAATAGCGGAGAACGAACAAAGAGATTATGGTAGGGTACAAAACCACCTCAAAGTTATTCTTTCCAATCAATCCGTTGGGCTATTCCTATAAGTGTCACAAGTAGCCCTAGAGTTCGTACTAGAACAACACCTTAAGGCACAAATCAACCAAAACCCTAATGTCACCTAGATACTCCAATGTCACCTCAAGTATCCGTGGGTATGATTATACGATATGTATCACACAATCTCAGATTCATCTATTCAACCAACACAAAGGACCTCAAAGAGTGCCCCAAAGTTCTACCGGAGAATCACAACGAAAACATGTGCCAACCCCTATGCATAGGTTCCCAATGTCGCGAAACCCGCAAGTTGGTCACCTTAACATACATCAAGTGGCACGTGGTATCCCATTGTCACCACAGATATCCACGGCAAGACATACATCAAGTGTTCTCAAGTCTTTAAAGACTCAATCCGATAAGATTACTTCAAAGGGAAAACTCAATTCATTACAAGAGAGAAGAGGGGGAGGAGAAACATAAGATCCAACTATAATAGCAAAGCTCGCGATACATCAAGATCGTATCATCTCAAGAACATGAGAGAGAGAGAGAGAGAGATCAAACACATAGCTACTGGTACATACCCTCAGCCCCGAGGGAGAACTACTCCCTCCTCGTCATGGAGAGCACCGGGATGATGAAGATGGCCACCGGTGAGGGATTGCCCCCTCCGGCAGGGTGCCGGAACGGGTCTAGATTCGTTTTTGGTGGCTACGGAGGCTTCTGGCGGCGGAACTCCCGATCTATGTTGCGTTCTGGAAGTTTTAGGTCACGTAGGTATATATGGGTGCAGGAGGTACGTCAGGGGAGCCATGAGGGCCCCATGAGACAGGGGGTCGTGCCCTAGGGGGGGCGCGCCCCCACCCTCGTGAGCACCTCATTCCTTCCTTGATGTGGGGTCCAAGTCCATCGGGTGTGTTTCCTTCCAAAAATAACTTCTCCAGTTGATTTCGTTCCATTTCGACTCCGTCTGATATTCCTTTTCTTCAAAACACTGAAATAGGCATAAAACAGCAAATCTGGGTTGGGCCCCCGGTTAATAGGTTAGTCCCAAAAGTAATATAAAAGTGGATAATAAAGCCCAATATTGCCCAAAACAGTAGATAATATAGCATGGAGCAATCAAAAATTATAGATACGTTGGAGATGTATCAAGCATCCCCAAGCTTAATTCATGCTCGTCCTCGAGTAGGTAAATGATAAAAAAGATAATTTTTGATGTGGAATGCTAGTTGGCATAATTTCAATGTAATTCTTCTTAATTGTGGCATGAATATTCAGATCCATAAGATTCAAGACAAAAGTTTAATATTGACATAGAAACAATAATACTTCAAGCATACTAATAAAGCAATCATGTCTTCTCAAAATAACATGGCCAAAGAAAGTTATCCCTACAAAATCATATAGTCTGGCTATGCTCCATCTCACCACACAAAATATTTAAATCATGCACAACCCCGATGACAAGCCAAGCAATTGTTTCATACTTTTGATGTTCTCAAACTTTTTCAATCTTCACGCAATACATGAGCGTGAGCCATGGACATAGCACTATATGTGGAATAGAATGGTGGTTGTGGAGAGGACAAAAAGGGAGAAGATAGTCTCACATCGACTAGGCGTATCAACGGGCTATGGAGATGCCCATCAATAGATATCAATGTGAGTGAGTAGGGATTGCCATGCAACGGATGCACTAGAGCTATAAGTATATGAAAGCTCAACAAAAGAAACTAGTGGGTGTGCATCCAACTCGCTTGCTCACGAAGACCTATGGCATTTTGAGGAAGCCCATCATTGGAATATACAAGCCAAGTTCTATAATGAAAAATTCCCACTAGTATATGAAAGTACAACATATGAGACTCTCTATATGAAGAACATGGTGCTACTTTGAAGCACAATATATGAGACTCGCTATATCATGGTGCTACTTTGAAGCACAAGTGTGGTAAAAGGATAGTAGCATTGCCCCTTTTTATTTTATTTTTAATTTTTTTTATTTGGCCTTTCTTTTTTTGGCCTTTATTTTTTTTGGCCTTTCTTTTTTTTTGGGACAATGCTCTATTGAATGATGATCATCACACTTCTATTTATTTACAACTCAATGATACAACTCGATACTAGAACAAAGATGACTCTATATGAATGCCTCCGGTGCTGTACCGGGATATGCAATGAATCAAGAGTGACAAGTATGAAAGAATTATGAACGATGGCTTTGCCACAAATACAATGTCAACTACATGATCATGCTAAGCATTATGACAATGATGAATGTGTCATGATGAACTAGATGGTGGAAAGTTGCATGGCAATATATCTTGGAATGGCTATGGAGATGCCATAATAGGTAGGTATGGTGGCTGTTTTGAGGAAGGTATATGGTGGGTTTATGGTACCGGTGAAAGGTGCGCGGTACTAGAGAGGCTAGCAAGGGTGGAAGAGTGAGAGTGTGTATAATCCATGGACTCAACATTAGTCATAAAGAACTCACATACTTATTGCAAAAATCTATTAGTCATCGAAACAAAGTACTACGCGCATGCTCCTAGGGGGATAGATTGGTAGGAAAAGACCATCGCTCGTCCCCGACCGCCACTCATAAGGAAGACAATCAATAAACACCTCATGCTCCGACTTCGTTACATAACGGTTCACCATACGTGCATGCTACGGGAATCACAAACTTCAACACAAGTATTTCTCAAATTCACAACTACTCAACTAGCATGACTCTAATATCACCATTTCCATATCTCAAAACAATCATCAAGTATCAAACTTCTCTTAGTATTCAACACACTCATAAGAGAATTTTATTATTCTTGAATACCTAGCATATTAGGATTCTAAGCAAATTACCATGCTATTTAAGACTCTCAAAATAATCTAAGTGAAGCATGAGAGTTCATATATTTCTATAATACCACCACCGTGCTCTAAAAACATATAAGTGAAGCACTAGAGCAAACGACAAACTGCTCCGAAAGATATAAGTGAAGATCAATGAGTAGTCGAATAATTATGCAACTATGTGAAGACTCTCTAACATTTAATAATTTCAGATCTTGGTATTCTATTCAAACAGAAAGCAAAGCAAAATAAAATGACATCTAATAATAGCAAACATCATGTGAAGAAGCAAAAACTTAGGATCAACCGATACTAACCGATAATTGTTGAAGAAGAAGAAAGGTGGGATGCCAACCGGGGCATCTCCAAGCTTAGATGCTTGAGTCTTCTTGAAATATTATCTTGGGGTGCCTTGGGCATCCCCAAGCTTGAACTTTTGTGTCTCCTTAATTCCTCTCATATCACAGTCTCCCTAAATCTCAAAAGCTTCATCCACACAAAACTCAACAAGGACTCGTGAGATAAGTTAGTATAAACCATTGCAAAAAACCTTATCATACTCTACTGTAGCAAATCACTAAAATTATTATTCAACATTGCATACTAAATGCCTCTGCATATTTAATATTCCTATCCTCAAATAGAATCATTAAAGAAGCAACCATATGCAAACAATGCAAACATAACAGCAATCTGCCTAAACAGGATAGTCTGTAAAGAATGCTGCAACATCCATACTTCCCTAGCTCCAAAAATTGTGAAAGAAAATTCCCACTGTAGTAAATTTATCAGAGCTTAATATGCAAAAGGTTTCAACATTTATCACATTCTGACTTTTCTAGGGAATTATTGCAACAGCGGTAAACTTTCTGTTGTCAAACAGCAACATGTATACTTGTAACATAGGCATAGTAAAGGCTATCAATGCCACTTTTATTGATATAAAAGATGAAAAACACTGTTCTAAATAACAGCAAGCAAATCCTAACAAAATAAATTGACGCTCCAAGCAAAACACATATCATGTGGCGAATAAAAATATAGCTCCAAGTAAAGTTACCGATGAACGAAGACGAAAGAGGGGATGCCTTCTGGGGCAAGCTTAGGCTCTTGGCTATCCTTGAATATTACCTTGGGGTTACTTGGGCATCCCCAAGCTTAGGATCTTGCCACTCCTTGTTCCATAGTCCATCGAATCCTTACCCAAAACATGAAAACTTCAGAACACAAAACTTAAAGTAGAAAACTCGTAAGCTCCGTTAGTATAAGAAAATAAATCACCACTTCAAGGTACTGCAATGAACTCATTCTTTATTTATATTGGTGTTAAACCTACTGTATTCCAACTTCTCTATGGTTTATAAACTCTTTTACTAGCCATAGATTCATCAAAATAAGTAAACAACACATGAAAAACAGAATCTGTCAAAAACAGAACAGTCTGTAGTAATCTGGATCAAACGTATACTTATGTAACTCATAAAATTCTCAAATAAATTTTTGGACCTGAGGAATTTATCTATTAATCATCTTCAAAAAGAATTAACTAAATATAACTCTCCAAATAAAAATGGCAGCAATTCTCGTGAGCGCTAAAGTTTCTGTTTTTTACAGCATGATCAACAAGACTTTCCCCAAGTCTTCCCAAAGGTTCTACTTGGCACAAACACTAATTAAACACATAAAACCACATCTAAACAGAGGATAGATGAGTTATTTATTACTAAACAGGAACAAAAAGCAAGGAACTAAAATAAAATTGGGTTGCCTCCCAACAAGCGCTATCGTTTAATGCCCCTAGCTAGGCATGATGATTTCAACGATGCTCACATAAAAGCTAAGAATTGAAACATAAAGAGAGCATCATGAAGAATATGACTAGCACATTTAAGTCTAACCCATTTCCTATGCATAGGGATTTTGTGAGCAAACAACTTATGGGAGCAATAATCAACTAGCATAGGAAGGTAAAACAAGCATAACTTCAAAATTTTAAGCACATAGAGAGGAAACTTGATATTATTGCAACTCCTACAAGTATATATTCCTCCCTCATAATAATTTTCAGTAGCATCATGAATGAATTCAAAAATATAACCAGCACCTAAAGCATTCTTTTCATGATCTACAAGCATAGAAAATTTACTACTCTCCACACAAGCAAAATTCTTCTCATGAATAATAGTGGGAGCAAACTCAACAAAATAACTATCATGTGATTGAAAATTAAGATCAAGATGACAAGTTTCATGGTTATCATTATTATTTAAAGCATATGTGTCATCACAATAATCATCATAGATAGGAGGCATGCTTTCATCATAATAAATTTGCTCATCAAAACTTGGGGGACAAAAAATATCATCTTCATCAAACATAGCTTCCCCAAGCTTGTGGCTTTGCATATCATTAGCATCATGGATATTCAAGGAATTCATACTAACAACATTGCAATCATGCTCATCATTCAAATATTTAGTGTCAAACATTTTAGAGATCTCTTCTTCTAGCACTTGAGCACAATTATCCTTTCCGTCATACTCACGAAAGATATTAAAAAGGTGAAGCGTATGAGACAAACTCAATTCCATTTTTTTATAGTTTTCTTTTATAACTAAACTAGTGATAAAACAAGAAACTAAAAGACTCGATTGCAAGATCAAAAGATATACCTTCAAGCACTCACCTCCCCCGCAATGGTGCCAGAAAAGAGCTTGATGTCTACTACACAACCTTCTTCTTGTAGACGTTGTTGGGCCTCCAAGTGCAGAGGTTTGTAGGACAGTAGCAAATTTCCCTCAACTGGATGACCTAAGGTTTATCAATCCGTAGGAGGCGTAGGATGAAGATGGTCTCTCTCAAGCAACCCTGCAACCAAATAACAAAGAGTCTCTTGTGTCCCCAACACACCCAATACAATGGTAAATTGTATAGGTGCACTAGTTCGGCGAAGAGATGGTGATACAAGTGGTATATGGGTAGTAGATAAAGGTATTTGTAATCTGAAATAATAAAAACAGCAAGGTAACAAGTGATAAAGGTGAGCGTAAATGGTATTGCAATGCTAGGAAACAAGGCCTAGGGTTCATACTTTCGCTAGTGTAAGTTCCCTCAATAGTACTAACATAATTGGATCACATAACTATCCCTCAACATGCAACAAAGAGTCACTCCAAAGTCACTAATAGCGGAGAACGAACGAAGAGATTATGGTAGGGTACGAAACCACCTCAAAGTTATTCTTTCCAATCAATCCGATGGGCTATTCCTATAAGTGTCACAAACAGCCCTAGAGTTCGTACTAGAATAACACCTTAAGACACAAATAAACCAAAACCCTAATGGCACCTAGATACTCCAATGTCACCTCAAGTATTCATGGGTATGATTATACGATATGTATCACACAATCTCAGATTCATCTATTCAACCAACACAAAGGACCTCAAAGAGTGCCCCAGAGTTCTACCGGAGAATCACGACGAAAACGTGTGCCAACCCCTATGCATAGGGTCCCAATGTCACGAAACCCTTAAGTTGGTCACCTTAACATACATTAAGTGGCACGTGGTATCCCATTGTCACCACAGATATCCATGGCAAGACATACATCAAGTGTTCTCAAGTCTTTAAAGACTCAATCCGATAAGATTACTTCAAAGGGGAAACTCAATTCATTACAAGAGAGAAGAGGGGGAGGAGAAACATAAGATCCAACTATAATAGCAAAGCTCGCAATACATCAAGATCGTATCATCTCAAGAACACGAGAGAGAGAGAGAGAGAGATCAAACACATAGCTACTGGTACATACCCTCAGCCCCGAGGGAGAACTACTCCCTCCTCATCATGGAGAGCACCAGGATGATGAAGATGGCCACCGGTGAGGGATTGCCCCCTCCGGCAGGGTGCCGGAACGGGTCTAGATTGGTTTTTGGTGGCTACGGAGGCTTCTGGCGGCGGAACTCCCGATCTATGTTGCGTTCTGGAAGTTTTAGGTCACGTAGGTATATATGGGTGCAGGAGGTACGTCAGGGGAGCCACGAGGGCCCCACGAGACAGGGGGGCGCGCCCTAGGGGGGGCGCGCCCCCACCCTCGTGAGCACCTCGTTCCTTCCTTGACGTGGGGTCCAAGTCCATCGGGTGTGTTTCCTTCCAAAAATAACTTCTCCAATTGATTTCGTTCCGTTTCGACTCCGTCTGATATTCCTTTTCTTTAAAACACTGAAATAGGCATAAAACAGCAAATCTGGGCTGGGTCTCCGGTTAATAGGTTAGTCCGAAAAGTAATATAAAAGTGGATAATAAAGCCCAATATTGCCCAAAACGGTAGATAATATAGCATGGAGCAATCAAAAATTATAGATTTGTTGGAGACGTATCAACTAGCTACGAGTAAAACCAAACCTCAAGTTTCCCTGGCCCCGCAGGCAGCTCAGTTCGTACCAACACTTAGACAAGCACTGGCCTGCGGGGGTTAAAGTAAAGATGACCCTCGGGAGCGCGACTCCCAAGGGAAAAGTAGGTGGTGGTGAGGCAAATGGTAAAACCAAGGTTGGGCCTTGCTGGAGGAGTTTTATTCAAAGTGAACTGTTAAGGAGTCCCCATAACACCCAACCGTGTAAGGAATGCAAAATCAAGGAACATAACACCGGTATGACGGAAACTAGGGCGGCAAGAGTGGAACAAAGCACCAGGCATAAGGCCGAGCCTTCCACCCTTTACCAAGTATATAGATGCATTAATTAAATAAGAGATATTATGATATCCCAACATATCCATGTTCCAACATGGAACAAACTTTAGCTTCACCTGCAACTAGCAACGCTATAAGAGGGGCTGAGCAAAGCGGTAACATAGCCAAACAACGGTTTGCTAGGAAAAGTGGGTTAGAGGCTTGACATGGCGATATGGGAGGCATGATAAAGCAAGTGGTAGGTATCACGGAATAGCAATAGAGCGAGCAACTAGCAAGCAAAGATAGAAGTGATTTCGAGGGTATGGTCATCTTGCCTGAGATCCCACAAGGAAGAGGAACGAGTCCATGAAGAAGACAAACGGGCGAAGTCGAACGAATCCTCACCAACGCGACATTATCGGAACTAAACCGAAGAAGCAACACCGGAAAGAAGCAAAGAACATGGTAAACACCCATCACATAAGCATGGCATGATGCACAACCAAGTATGATGCATGTCCGGTTTAATGAGGCATGGCATGGCAAAGTGCACAAACAAAACTACAAATTAAGTGGAGCTCAATATGCGACAAGTTGCATATTGACGGAACACCACATTCAAGCATTTAGTTCACTCTCGTTTATGTACCCAACAATATTAAATGTTGATTAACATGGCAAGAGGTGAAGTATAATTACTAACTATCTAGTCAAATTTAAATGAGGCCGGAAATAATAGACAACAATTCCGGAAAATCCTCATGTGCATATTTTTGGATTAGGTATTGTTCTTCCCTAAAGATAATTTTAGAGTTATTAAACATGCAAAACAAGTACACCATGTTAAACTAGGCATTTTTCTACCTCATTTACATATAAATTTTTTTAAGTTTGGAGCTACATTTATTAAGTTATGAATTAAAGCATTTTAGCAAGTTATTTAAGTATATTAATGCAAACAGAAGTTTAACCATTTTAAACATAGATGAAAATGGCATATTATTAATCTACACAAAATTCTAAGCATTTTACATATAAAGTTTGTTTTAATCCGATGCACGGTTGTGAAGTTATGAAATGCATGAAGTTTAGGGGCTATTCTGTAAAAATGTGTTCTCTGGTTAATTACTAAATTCATCTAGAGGAGAAGAAAAACAAGCCAGGCCGAATCTGAAATAGGGCAGGCGCTGGGGGCAGCTCACCCATGGGCTTTGGCCCATTTGCAGAGAGGCTGGCAGGCCGGGCGAGGGGAGAGTGCAGGCCGCGGGAGGAAGGTGGGTCGGTTCTGTCAACAGGGCCCACGATGGGAGGGACTCGTCCCCGACCTCCTGACGAGGATGAGGCAGGACGACGCCGATGAGCTTCGACAACGGGAGGCGGCTGTGGAAGCCAGATCCGGCTGAGGACTTGCCGGATCCGGAAGGAGGCGAGGCGGGAGCATCCGTTTCTGGCGACTGCGGGGTCAGGCATCAACGGCGGAGGGGCACTGGATCTGGGACGGAAGGAGATACCGGCGAGGTTCCCATGACGAGGCCTTGGCGCAGCAGCTCCGGCGGGATGCGGGAGCAGGGGACGGTGGGGCGGCGACGGATGGCGGTGCAGGGGTCGTAGATGCGGCAGGATGCGACGGCGCTCGCGGACTCCAGCGCGGACGACGGCCACCAGCGGTGCTTGGGGTGGCGCCACGTGGCGACGGTGCTGGAGGAGGCCAAGTGGCGGTGGCAGAACGGATCTGGCGGCGACAAGTGGCGGGTGGAGGCTGGGGCTGCACGGAAAATGAGGAGGAGGGTGGAAGAAGGCAAAAAATGGACTAGGGGGTGTCCATATATAGCAGAAGGAGCTAGGGTTGGGGGTTGTGCTCCGTTTCGGAGCCGTTCGATCGCCATCGGATGGTCCAGAGCGGGAGGTAGGTAGGTGGGCCAGATGGACCGTGTAGAGGGGCTTGGGCTGAGAGGAGAGGAAAGAAGGCAGCCCGTCAACCGTTTCCGGAGATCGAAAACGTCCGGTGATAGACCAGCTACTATTGCCGCTATAGTTTAACGGTTGGGCTATCAAACGAACTCCGAATGCGATGAAACTTGGCAGGCAGCCTATCTACACTATAATAAGACCGCACGCCAATGTTCAACCCATTCTGATAACATTTTCTGGACACTTATAAAATAATATTTTGGACGTGCCGCGGGCGCATGCAAGTGTGTCTGGGCTCAGAACAGACAACGGAAAGAACTAGGAGACCGGGACGGATGCAATTTTTGAAAACATGATGATGCAATGCACATGATGACATGACAATATGCAACATGCAGGCGAATGACATGGCAACAACGGCGAATAACTGGAAGACACCTGGCACATCTGTCTCGGAGCGTTACAAGTCAACATGTCGGTTGTAACTATGGTTTGGGAGGGGAGTTGAGTGCACACGATCCAGACTATATGAATGCTTCTCCTGATGTGCAATCGCCAGTTGAAGAAGCTCAATGGCATTCCGTGCTTCCACTGTGATGGGCAACTCATTGGTATAGGGAGCGCATTGAGCCGGGTAGTCGCTGCTATCATGTTATCCATGTTGGGGAACATAGCATGCAATTTCAAAATAATTCCCATGATCACGAAAGATCTATCTAGGATATGCATAGCAACAAGAGGGGGAGAGTGTGTCCACGTACCCATGTAGACCGAAAGCGGAAGCGTTTCACAATGCGGTTGATGTAGTCGACCTTCTTCTTGTTCCGACCGATGAAGCACCGAACGTACGGCACCTCCAAGTTCTTCACACATTCAGCTCGATGACGCCCCTCGAACTCTTGATCTAGCAAAGTGTCGAGGGAGAGATCTGTCAGCATGATGGCAGGGTGACGGTGATGGTGAAGTGATCCGCGCAGGGTTTCGCCTAAGCACTATGAAGATATGACCGGAGGCGTAAACTGTGGAGGTGGGCGCCGCACACGGCTAATAATTGTTGGTGTGTGTTCTAGCGGTGCCCCCCTTCATATATATAGGTTGGAGGGGAGGAGAGGTAGACAAGGGGGCGCCCCAAGTAGGAGGAATCCTACTTGGGGTCCTCCAAATTGGGCATCCCCCCTTTCCTATTCCTATTCGGAGTAGGAAGGGAAGAGGGGTAAGGGGGAATCATATTCCCTTTTTTCCTTTCCTCCTTCCCCTTTTCTACTCCAATTTGCTAGCCCATATGGGAGGGGCGCCACCAGCCTCTTAGGAGCTGGTCTATCCCCCTCTTCATCGTCCAATATATGAATCTTTACCTCTCAAACATTTCGAGACTCCTCGTCATGTCCGTGATCTCATCCGGGACTCCGAACAACATTCGGTCACCAAATCATATAACTCATATAATACAAAATCGTCATCGAACATTAAGCGTGCGGACCCTACGGGTTCGAGAACTATGTAGACATGACCGAGACACCTCTCCGGTCAATAACCAACAGCGGAACCTGGATGCTCATATTGGTTCCCAGATATTCTATGAAGATCTTTATCAATCGTACCGTAATGACAACATACATTATTCCTTGTCATCAGTATGTTACTTGCCCGAGATTCGATCATCGGTATCTCCATACCTAGTTTAATCTCATTACTAGCAAGTCTCTTTACTCGTTCCGTAATGCATCATCCCGTAACTAACTCATTAGTCACATTGCTTGCAAGGCTTATTATGATGTGCATTACCGAGAGGGCCTAGAGATACCTCTCCGATACTCAGAGTGACAAATCCTAATCTCGATCTATGCCAACCCAACAAACACCTTCGGAGATACCTGTAGAGCATATTTATAATCACCCAGTTACGTTGTGACATTTGATAGCACACAAGGTATTCCTCCGGTATCCGGAAGTTGCATAATCTCATAGTCAAAGGAATATGTATATGACATGAAGAAAGCTATAGCAACAAAACTGAACGATCAACATGATAAGCTAACGGATGGGTCTTGTCCATCACATCATTCTCCTAATGATGTGATCTCGTTTATCAAATGACAACACATGTCTATGGTTAGGAAACTTAACCATCTTTGATTAATGAGCTAGTCTAGTAGAGGCTTACTAGGGACACTATGTTTTGTCTATGTATTCACACATGTATCAAGTTTCCGGTTAATACAATTCTAGCATGAATAATAAACATTTATCATGATGTAAGGAAATATAAAATAACAACTTTATTATTGCCTCGAGGGCATATTTCCTTCAGTCTCCCACTTGCACTAGAGTCAATAATCTAGTTCACATCACCGTGTGATTTAACACCAATAGTTCACATCTTTATGTGATTAACACCCATAGTTCACATCGCCATGTGACCAACACGCAAAGGGTTTACTAGAGTCAATGATCTAGTTCACATCACCATGTGATTAACACCCAAAGAGCACTTAAGGTGTGATCATGTTTTGCTTGTGAGAGAAGTTTAGTCAACGGATCTCTCACATTCAGATTCGTATGTATTTTGCAAATTTTCTATGTCTACAATGCTCTGCATGGAGCTACTCTAGCTAGTTGCTCCCACTTTCAATATGTATACGGACCGAGACTCATAGTCATCTGGATTAGTGTCAAAGCTTGCATTAACGTGTCTCTTTACGATGAACTCTTTATCTTTATCACCTCCATAACCGAGAAATTTTTCCTTAGTCCTCTTAGGTAACTAAGGATAACTTTGACCGATGTCCAGTGATCCACTCCTGGATCACTATCGTAACCCCTTGCCAAACTCATGGTAAGGTACACAATAGGTCTAGTACACAGTATAGCATAATTTATAGAACCTATGGCTGAGGCATAGGGAATGGCTTTCATTCTCTCTATATATTCTGCTGTGGTCGGGTTTTGAGTCTTACTCAACTTCACATCTTGTAACACAGGTAAGAACCCTTTCTTTGACTGATCCATTTTGAACTCCTTCAAAATCTTGTCAAGGTATGTGCTTTGTGAAAGTCCTATAAAGTGTCTTGATCTATCTCTATAGATCTTGTTGCTCAATATATAAGCAGCTTCACCGATGTCTTTTATTGAAAAACTCTTATTCAAGTATCCTTTTATGCTATCCAGAAATTATATATCATTTCCAATCAACAATATGGCATCCACATATAATACTAGAAATTCTACAGAGCTCCCACTCACTTTCTTGTAAATACAGGCTTCTCTAAAAGTCTATATAAACCATATGCTTTGATCACACTATCAAAGTGTATATTCCAACTCCGAGATGCTTGCACCAGTCCATAAATGGATCACTCGAGCTTGCACACTTTGTTACCACATTTAGGATCGACCAAACCTTCTGGTTGCATCATATACAAGTCTTCTTTAAGAAATCCATTAAGGAATGCAGTTTTGACGTCCATTTGCCCGATTTCATAATCATAAAACGCGGTAATTGATAACATGATTCAGACAGACTTAAGCATCTGTCGGTGTACAAAAAGAGGGGTACACTTTTTGTACCCCTATAACTGTGCACGGGCAGTCTGAGCCGCGGATACCACCACACCAAGCAAGGCAAGGGAGGTGATCCAGGGTAAGACCGAAGCTCAAGAGAACTAGAACGACACCAAGGCCAAGACCAGAAGAGCAAAGGGGACGAAGCGGACTCCCCCGGCAAGATCCTTGCCGGGAGACAGTTCTAGCAGCCCCGGCAAGACCCTTGCCACGGCGACTCGTCCCGCGCCTACGGAGCAAATCACCCTTGAGTCCACTGCCCCCAAAGGGCAAGGATTCGGGAGACATCCCCATGGCGGCATGCAGATCTTTGTGAAGACATTCAAGATCAGATACGCACTAAGGAGATGATAACCCTTGGCGGGATCCCAGCCGAGGAAGACCAGAAGGCCCTGGCAAGCGCCTTGCCGGGGATGACAGCAGGTGCCTCGGCAAGACCCTTGTCGGGGCCCCGGCAAGGCCCTTGCCGAGGACACCCGCAGGGCCACCATCAGGCCCACGCCGACTAAACCTCCACCACCGCATGCATGCAGCTGCCGACGCAACTAGCTAGGCAGGCACCCGCGTGGCGGCATGCAGATCTTCGTGAAGACCCACCATTGCGCCACCTCAGCTGCCTGCCTACCTACATGGCATCGCAGGTGTCGCTGGCCAGGGCGCGTGTCGACACAAGAAGGAGCGGCGACGGACGAGACAGGGTTCTCCCCCGTCCCAGATAAAGCAAGGACACCTAAGCAAGACGCATTAAATGCGCCTTGTCATGTGATGCGAGGGATAACCTTGCAGCATTGTACCCTTTCCACCTCATGTGTGCCACTGTGGCAACACCTTTTTTCTATAAAAGGAGGCCCGAGGCGACCAGAGGAAGGATTCAGCTTTTTGGAGCTCCTCACGCCCCATAGCTAGCTCAAGAACACAGATATACAATCCACCGAAGCAGGAGTAGGGTTTTACGCATCCTCGCGGCCCGAATCTGGTGTGCTATCTGTTTGATCCGCTCTTCTCACGACCCCGCGCCCCGCTAACCACAGTAGGGATTCTTGTGATCCCATAGGTGTCGTTCCCAGCGAAATCTTTGGCGCGCCAGGTAGGGGGCGCAGTTGTGAGAATCGGCTTTAGCAGTTAGTTCGGCGCTTCTTCATCATCATGGCGACCAAGAAGAAGACGACGGCGGCGGTTGGCCAGTCGGAAGCCGGACATCCCATCCCGATGTGGGCGAGCAGCGGACCGGTCGCAGAAAGGACCCGGGGCGCTGCTCACGAACACCAACACCATCCCAGCAGCCGGAGTTTGGGAGGCGGCGATGTTTGTGCGCCTGGTAACGGGCCACACGTCGCCAAATCCAAAGGCGGAGCCAAGCCCTTCGCGGGTGGAGCGGGGCCTTCCAAGGTCATCGCCGCCCCGCCCGAAGGCGACGCAAGGGCCTCCAAGACTCCCACGCCGGTGCCAACAATGCGCTCCTCCCAGGCAGCGCGTGACGAACGGCGTAATCACGCCGAAGATCCCGGGCGTCGCCGCTGGAAGAGCCCCGAGCGCCACTCCCGGGACGTAGAAGACCTGCCCACTCACCGAGGCGCTGGTGAAAATGGCATGTGACCGCGGGGTCGTGATAGAGCTCCTTCTGACATGCTCAGAAGTCGAAGCGCGTCGCGATCCGTGCAGGTTTCGCCGCCACCGACGCCAGCAGAGGCCCTAGTGCGTGCGAAGTTGCTCCTCGACTTTCCTCCCACTATGGGGAAACTCGACAAATGGAGAGCCACTATCCGAAGCCTTGTTGCGGTGGCCAACAAAGACGAACCAAGTCCGGTGGGGCCCCCGGGTCGACGCTCAGGTGGAGTCCCGCGGACCAGTGGCGGAAAAGCCGGCGGTGCCGCGACCACGGTGCATTCACCTCTTCCCCATCCGGTACCGCGGACGCCGGCTCGTCGCGACGTCGTAGGCGACGACATCTACATAGCATCGTCTGACCCGCGGACCCACTGTGACCAGCGCCAAGTTCTTCGGGAACGAGCCCATGAAGACGCTCGAACCACTATCAAGCGCCAGCGCGGAGCGCGCCACTAGTCAGACAGGCGAGCAGGGCCTGCTATGAACCACCCGGCCCCAGAGAGCCCTAGAGGCCTACCTTACGAGGTAGGTTGTCCGGCTTTTACCCGTGAGCTGCGGCAGTTCCAGTGGCCCACTCACCGCGCCTTCAAACCTGACGTTGGCGAAAAGTACAACGGCAAGTACTTTCCCGCCGAGCTCCCCAAAGCCGTTGGCAAGGATGTTGCCGGAGACACTGAGCCCGCCGCGGGACGGCGGGCTCCGACAGAGCATCAAGCTCTTGCCATGGAGACAGCCGCTCCAATAGCAGAGGAAATGCCTTTAGTCCTCGCCGTCGAGCCCCAGGCTCTAGCATGGGCACAGCATACCGTCCGATTCCTCCAAATAGGGGAACTTCCTGAGGAGCAGGAAGAAGCGGAAAAAGTAGCCCGTCGCTCTACTATGTACCAGTTCGTCGATGACGTCCTGTACAGAAAGAGGCCGAACGGCGTGAAATTGAAGTGTATCCCTTGAGAGGAAGGACTGGGGCTGTTGGCGGAGATACATGGAGGAATATGTGGATCTCACATCGGGTCAAGGGCCCTTGCCGGCAAAGCGTTTCGGCAAGGCTTCTTCTGGCCCACCACCCTCCAGGATGCGACGACACTAGTCACCAGGTCTGAAGCGTGTCAGTTCCATTCAAAGAAGCTTCATCAGCCAGCTCAAGCCCTTTAAACCATTCCTCTCTCCTGGCCTTTCTCGGTCTGGGGGCTCGACATACTAGGCCCTTTCCCTCGCGCTGTCGGGGGCTTTGAGTACTTGTACGTTGCAATCGACAAGTTCACAAACTGGACAGAAGTGGAAGCAGTGAGGAAGGTCACAGCACAGTCAGCCGTCAAGTTCTTCAAAGGACTGGTGTGCCGTTTTGGTGTACCCAATAGGGTTATCACCGACAACGGCACATAGTTCACAAGCCACACCTTCATGCAATATATTCAAGACCTCGGCAGCAAGGTCTGTTTCGCTTCCGTTGCTCACCCACGAAGCAATGGTCAAGCTGAGAGGGCAAATGCTGAAGTACTGCGAGGCCTGGGGACAAAGACCTTTGACAGACTGCACAAGAGTGGAAGGCGCTGGATTGATGAATTGCCGGCGGTTCTTTGGTCAATTAGAACGACACCAAATCGAGCCATCGGCCAGACACCCTTTGCGCTGGTATACGGGGCAGAAGCAGTTCTCCCCGCGGAACTCATATACGGGTCACCTCGAGTACTCGCTTATGACGAGCTTGAGCAAGAGCAATTGTGGCAAGATGACGCAACGCTCCTTGAGGAAGATCGTCTTCGGGCGGCTATGAGAGCAGCGCGCTACCAGCAAGCCTTGCGCCGCTACCATAGCCGCAAGGTTCATGCCCGAAGCTTTGAGGAAGGCGACCTTGTTCTTCAGCGCGTTCAATCAGCCAAGAATTCCAACAAGTTGACGCCAAAGTGGGAAGGCCCTTATCGGGTAATACGAGTCACCAGGCCCGGCGCAGTCCGCCTGGAGACCGAAGATGCCGTTCCGGTGAGTAACTCCTGGAACATTGAGCATCTTCGCAAGTTTTTCCCATGAGGCGCGGCTTGCCGGGCCCCCCGGCAAGCCACCTTTTGTACGAGCCTTGCCGATGACGCATGTAACCCTTTGTACAAAGCCAGGCGCAGACCCTAAGCATAAATAAATGAAGCGCTGGCGCCCTAAGTTATAGCATGCATGCTAGGTCGAGTCTCGTCCTTGGTTACGGTTGATAGTGCTTAGCAGCGACTAACCCCTAGCTTAGAGGTCGAGTGTGCGTCTCTTTGTCTTTATTTTGTCTTCTTTGGTTCACATGACACACAGATATCCGTGCCAAACCACTTGGGGAGAAAAAAGAGAGGAACATACCAGCATGTAGCCCCCGGCAAGCCAGTATTGCCGGGGGCTGCAAGAGCAAGATTCACCCACGGCGAACCAGGGTTGCCGGGGACTGCAGCTTCAGATAAGTTCTTCATCCCTTATCATGCATTCCATTATGGACTGAGGTATCTGAAACCTCGTTTTCCCCTAAGCTACCATGCTCCCCTAACTCTAGGCCCTAGGGCTCGTTCCTGGGGCCAAGTTTGGTCGTAGTCGTAGCAGCGAAAGGATGAAACAAGGAGCCTGAACCCGCCTCATCCCTGCCTCCGCCAAAGGCGTGAGGAAGGTCGAGCGAAGTGGGGAGACGGCAAGGCCTGTTGCCAGGCAAAGAAATGTTTATCTTGAAGATATCAAGGATTTACTCCCTGTCGTGGGTTCCACCCGCAAACAAATGACCCGGCAAGCATCCCTTTTTCATTAAAAAAACATTCCACTCAGGTACAGTCCATAGGGAATGAAAAACATGAATGATGGGATTACAAGTTTTAAATTCAACAAAGGCCCGAAGGCTTACAAACTAAAAAGAGATAAGGTGCCTGTAATCCCTTTCTTGTCCCTCTCCTCAGGAGGCAGGTCAAGGAGGCGAAAAGGACAAAAGGAGCGCCTAGGCGAGCTACGGGTGGCAGAAGACACCAAGAGAACATCTTGGTGGCTGTCCAAAGGCTGGATGGTGATGGCGGCGCCGGAAGTAGAGCTCGAAGACGAGGCGGAAGGACGTCAGCACGCGTCGAAGGCATCGGTGCCCGTATACTCCGACTTGACGGCTTGCCGCCCGCCCTCTTCCTCTTCTGCAGCCTCCCAATGCCAGCCGCCCAAGGAGACGACCCCGAGAAGTTCAGGGAGCCGGCGATACGGATGATGGGGTTGCCGATGCCGCACGGAGCGGCACTCGACACCTAGTCGGACCCGTCATCCTGCCGCCTACTACCCTCGTCGTCGCTGCCACTGTCCTCCTCGTCACTCCCGCCCGATGAGGAGTCTTCACTATCAGAAGAGCTCTCCATGCAGCACCTTGCATGGGTCCCAAAGAGCCCGAAGACCTTGACGGAGAGAAGGCCACCCTCCATCAGCTTAAAATGGAGAGTGAGCCCCTCTGTCAAGCGGTGGATATGAGCAAACGTCTTCCATCCCCGACAAAGATACATCACGTGAGGGGCGGGGAAGTCGGCGCGGACCCACGTGCGACTGATCCCGCAGCCCCTCATGTGCAGCCGCAACGACTCCGGCGGATCCAGCTCCGTCTCCCGCGCAAATGGAGTCAGGAGACGAAGGCGACGGCGCGGCGGCCGGCGCAGCCTGACGAAGAACTCACAAGGGTCATCCCCAACATGGCCCTCCATTGGAGGAAGAGCTGCTGGCAGAGGTGAGGCCGGTGCGCCGCCCCGTCCTCCTCTTCCCCGAGCGCCCCGGCCTCGCCCACGGCCTCGCCCCCTCCCCTTCCCCTCGCGGCTAGCTCTGCCACCGCAGGCGCAGGAGAAGGAGGGACGCGTTGTCGAGTGGCGACCCTCGCCGCCATTGTTGAAGGACCGGGATTCCCTCTCTCCATGACAGATGGAAGGGAGGAGCAGAAGCTGAAGGAAGAAGATGATGAAAGAATGCGGGACGCCATCCCCCCCTCCCGCTCTTTATAAAGGATTGGGGTTTGGGCTCGGCCGCCCCGCTCGGCCAATCAAGATGCGGAAGGTGCAGGAAGCCAGGACCGACCCGCCGCCCCAACCAGCGACGGCCCGGTTTCTCGCCTCCACCGTTTGCCACCCCAAGCGCATGGGAGACACGTGGCGGACGTGCAGAACCGAGGGGACGGGTGAGGCAACCACTCCCCACCCCGTGATCGTGGGGAGTGGATGCCTTGAAGACCGCACCTGGGCCCCATTCAGTAAATGGGTCGTGCCTCCACGCCTCCCTCCATTTATGGGGAAGGCGCGAACCGCCCCTTTACTACGATGTGACGCATGCCTGTGGGAACCAACCCCACGCATGCCGCCCACGTCACACGCGCCTCCCCACGCCGCGCCACGTGCTGGAATCGTGGGAAGCGCAGCGCACGAAGAATCTTACCGCGGTAAAAACTGCCCCGCCTGCCCGTGCACCGTTTTTGGGCTTAGCCCAACAACGCGTTGCGCTTATGTGTGGCCCAGGACCGGGGGCTCCTGTTGGTGTACAAAAAGAGGGGTACACTTTTTGTACCCCTATAACTATGCACGGGCAGTCTGAGCCGCAGATACGACCACACCAAGCAAGGCAAGGGAGGTGAGCCAGGGTAAGACCGAAGCTCAAGAGAACTAGAACGACGCCAAGGCCAAGACCACGAAGAGCAAAGGGGACAAAGCGGACTCCCCCGGCAAGATCCTTGCCGGGAGACAGTTCTAGCAGCCCCGGCAAGACCCTTGCCGCGGCGACTCGTCCCGTGCCTACAGAGCAAATCACCCTTGAGTCCACTGCCCCCAAAGGGCAAGGATTCGGGAGACATCCCCGTGGCGGCATGCAGATCTTTGTGAAGACATTCAAGATCAGATACGCACTAAGGAGACGACAACCCTTGGCGGGATCCCAGCCGAGGAAGACCACAAGGCCCCCGGCAAGCGCCTTGCCGGGGATGACAGCAGGCGCCTCGGCAAGACCCTTGCCGGGGCCCTGGCAAGGCCCTTGCCGAGGACACCCGCAGGGCCACCATCAGGCCCACACCGACTAAACCTCCACCACCGCATGCATGCAGCTGCCAACCCAACCAGCTGGGCAGGCACCCGCATGGTGGCATGCAGATCTTCGTGAAGACCCACCACTGTGCCACCTCAGCTGCCTGCCTACCTACATGGCATCGCAGGCGTCGCTGGCCAGGGCGCGTGTCGACACAAGAAGGAGCGGCAACGGACAAGACAGGTTTCTCCCCCGTCCCCGATAAAGCAAGGACACCTAAGCAAGACGCATTAAATGCGCCTTGTTATGTGATCCGAGGGATAACCTCGCAGCACTGTACCCTTTCCACCTCCTGTGTGCCACTGTGGCAACCCCTTTTTTCTATAAAAGGAGGCCCGAGGCGACCAGAGGAAGGATTCGGCTTTTTGGAGCTCCTCACGCCCCATAGCTAGCTCAAGAACACAGATATACAATCCACAAAATCAGGAGTAGGGTTTTACGCATCCTCGCGGCCCGAACCTGGATAAACGAACCGTGTGCTATCTGTTTGATCTGCTCTTCTCATGACCCCGCGCCCCGCTAACCACAGTAGGGATTCTTGTGATCCCATAGGTGTCGTTCCCACCGACAACATCGCTGCGGGTGAGAAAGTCTCATCGTAGTCAACTCCTTGAACTTGTTGAAAACCTTTTGCAACAAGTCGAGCTTTGTAGATGGTAACATTACCATCAGCATCAGTCTTTTTCTTGAAGATCCGTTTATTCTCTATGGCTTGCCGATCATCGGGCAAGTCAACCAAAGTCCATACTTTGTTCTCATACATGGATCCCATCTCAGATTTGATGGCCTCAAGCCATTTTGCGGAATCTGGGCTCATCATCGCTTCCTCATAGTTCGTAGGTTCATCATGGTCTAGTAACATGACTTCCAGAACAGGATTACCGTACCACTCTGGTACGGAACATACTCTGGTTGACCTACGAGGTTCGATAGTAACTCGATCTGAAGTTTCATGATCATCATCATTAGCTTCCTCTCTAGTTGGTGTAGGCATCACGGGAACAATTTTTTGTGATGAGCTACTTTCCAATTCCAAAGAAGGTACAATTACCTCATCAAGTTCTACTTTCCTCCCACTCACTTCTTTCGAGAGAAACTCCTTCTCTAGAAAGGATCCATTCTTAGCAACAAATATCTTGCCTTCGGATCTGTGATAGAAGGTGTACCCAACAGTTTCTTTTGGGTATCCTATGAAGATGCACTTCTACGATTTGTGTTTGAGCTTATCAGGCTGAAGCTTTTTCACATAAGCATCGCAACCCCAAACTTTAAGAAATGTCAGCTTAGGTTTCTTGCCAAACCACAGTTCATATGGTGTCGTCTCAACGGATTTAGATGGTGCCCTATTTAAAGTGAATGCAGCTGTCTCTAATGCATAACCCCAAAACGATAGTGGTAAATCAGTAAGAGACATCATAGATCACACCATATCTAATAAAGTACGGTTATGATGTTCGGACACCATTACGCTATGGTGTTCTAGGTGGCGTGAGTTGTGAAACTATTCGACGTTGTTTCAAATGAAGGCCAAACTCATAACTCAAATATTCGCCTCCTCGGTCAGATCATAGAAATTTTATTTTCTTGTTACAATGATTCTCCACTTCACTCTGAAATTCTTTGAACTTTTCAAATGTTTCAGACTTGAGTTACATTAAGTAGATATACCCATATGTTCTCAAATCATCTGTGAAGGTCAAAAAATAACGATACCCTCCGTGAGCCTCAATACTCATTGGACCGCATACATCGGTATGCATTATTTCCAATAAGTCAGTGGCTCGCTCCATCGTTCTGGAGAATGGAGTTTTAGTCATCTTGACCATGAGGCATGGTTCATAGGCATCGAGTGATTCATAATCAAGTGATTCCAAAAGCCCATCAACATGGAGTTTCTTCATGCGTTTTACACCAATATGACCTAAATGGCAGTGCCAAAAATAAGTTGCTCTATCATTATTAACTTTGCATCTTTTGGCTTCAATATTATGAATATGTCTATAACCATGATCGAGATTCAACAAACCATTCACATTGGGTGTATGACCATTGAAGGTTTTATTCATGTAAACAGAACAACAATTATTCTCTGACTTAAATGAATAACTGTATTACAATAAACATGATCCAATCATATTCATGCTCAACGCAAACATCAAATAACATTTATTTAGGTACAACACTAATTCCAAAGGTAGAGGGAGTATGTGATGGTGATCTTATCAACCTTGGAATCACTTCCAACGAACATCGTTGCCTTGCCCTCAACTACTCTCTGTTCATTTTGTAACTCCTGTTTCGAGTTACTAATCTTAGCAACTGAACCGGTATCAAATACCATGTGGTTACTATGAACACTAGTAAAGTACAAATCAATAACATGTATATCAAATATACCTTTCACTTTGCCATCCTTCTTATCCGCCAAGTATTTGGGGTAGTTCCACTTCCAGTGACCATTCCCTTTGCAGTAGAAGCACTCAGTTTCAGGCTTAGGTCTAGCTTTGGGTTTCTTCACGGGAGTGGCAACTTGCTTGCCATTCTTTGAAGTTCCCTTTTATTTTCCTTTGCCCCTTTTCTTGAAACTAGTGATCTTGTTAACCATCAACACTTGATGTTCTTTCTTGATTTCTACCTTCACCACTTTTAGCATCGCAAAGAGCTCGGGAATTGTTTTCGTCATCCCTAGCATATTATAGTTCATCATGAAGTTCCAGTAACTTGGTGATAGTGACTATAGAACTTTGTCAATCACTATTTTATCTGGAAGATTAACTCCCAATTGATTCAAGCGATCGTAGTACTCAGACATTCTAAGCACATGCTCACTGGTTGAGCTATTCTCCTCCATCTTGTAGGCAAAGTACTTGTCAAAGGTCTCAAACCTCTCAACATGGGCATGAGTCTGAAATATCAATTTCAACTCTTGGAGCATCTTATATGCTCTATGGTGTTCAAAATGTTTTTGAAGTCCTGGTTCTAAGCCGTAAAGCATGGTGCACTAAACTATCAAGTAGTCATCATACCGATCTTGTCAAATGTTCATAACGTCTGCATCTGCTCCTGCAATAGGTCTATCACCTAGCGGTGCATCAAGGACATAATTCATCTATGAAGCAACGAGGATAATCCTGAGATCATGGACCCAGTCCGCATCATTGCTACTATCATCTATCAACTTAGGTTTCTCTAGGAACATATCAAAAAACATAGGGGAGCTACAACGCGAGCTATTGATCTACAACATAGATATGCAAATACTATCAGGACTAAGTTCATGATAAATTAAGTTCAATTAATCATATTACTTATGAACTCCCACTTAGATAGACATCCCTTTAGTCATCTAAATGATCACATGATACATATCAAGTAAACCATGTCTGATCATCACGTGAGATGGAGTAGTTTTCAATGGTGAACATCTCTATGTTGATCATATCTACTATATGATTCACGTTCTACCTTTCAGTCTTAGTGTTCCGAGGCCATATCTGCATATGCTAGGTGAGGGAGTCCTAGATTAGGGGGTCCTCGGACAGCCGGACTATATACTTTGTCCGGACTGTTGGACTATGAAGATACAAGATTGAAGACTTCGTCCCGTGTCCGGGTAGGACTCTCCTTTGCGTGGAAGGCAAGCTTGGCATTTTGGAGATGTAGATCTCCTCCCTTGTAACCGACTCTGTGTAACCCTAGCCCCCTCCGGTGTCTATATAAACCAGAGGGTTTAGTCCATAGGACAACAACAATCATAATCATAGGCTAGCTTCTACAGTTTAGCCTCTATGATCTCGTGGTAGAACAACTCTTGTAATACTCACATCATCAAGATCAATCAAGCAGGATGTAGGGTATTACCTCCATCGAGAGGGCCCGAACCTGGGTAAACATTATGTCCCCCGCCTCCTGTTACCATCCGCCTTAGACGCACTGTTCGGGACCTCCTACCCGAGATGCTCCGGTTTTGACACCGACATTGGTGCTTTCATTGAGAGTTCCACTATGTCATCCCCATAAGGTTTGATGGCTCCTTTGGTCATCGGCAACGATGCGACCCAGGGTGAGGTTTTTCTCCCTGGACAAATCTTCGTATTCGGCGGCTTCGTACTGTGGGCCAACTCGCTTGGCCATCTGGAGCAGATCGAGAGCTACGCCCCTGGCCATCAGGTTAGGTTTCGAAGCTCGAACTATACTACCGACATCCACGGAGACTTGATCTTCGAAGGATTCTAGCCCATGTCAGGTGCGCCGCATAGTCACGACAAGCATGACTTAGCTCTGCCGTCGGACGGTGTTCGGGAGATCACACATGTGGCTACTCCGACCCTCAATCTGGAGCAGATAGTGTCGTCCGAGGATGGGTGGATGGACCCCGCCACGGAGGCTGCACACTCAGCGGCGACAGAGCCGAATACTGACTCCACCTCCTATGAGACCTGTGTTGCCGAACCCTTGGATTCGTCCCCGGCCACAGGCTCCAAACCGCCTGCATTTGTGCCTATCGAATCTGACTGGGCACCGATCATGGAGTTTACCTCCACGGATATCTTTCAACACTCACCCTTAGGTGACGTGCTAAATTCATTGAGGTCTCTCTCCTTGTCAGGAGACCCTTGGCCGAACTATGTCCGGCTCGAGTGGGAAGCGGACGACGAAGAAATTCGTCACCCACCCACCACCCACTTAATAGCCACTGTAGATGACTTAACCGACATGCTTGATTTCGGCTCCGAAGACATCGACAGTATGGACGACGATGCAGGAGAAGAATAGGAACCACCGCCCATAGGGTGCTGGACAACCACCTCATCATATGATATATACATGGTGGACACCCCCAAAGAAAGCAATGGCAATAAGGCAACGGAGGATAATCGCCTTGAGAAGCAATTTAAGCACCGGCGTCATCGGCACCGCTCTAAGCCCCGCCATAGCAAAAGAAGTGAAACCGACACAAGAGACAATAACGCTGCGGACAGTGCCGAAGACGAAAACAATCCCCTCCAGCTAGACTTCGAGCGGGGGGATCAGTAAGCTAGCCCCAAGGAACAGGCGGTAGACGGTGAATCAGAGGATGACAATTACATGCCCCTCTCCGATGATAAGGTGAGCCTCGGTGACGAACAATTTATCGTGCCTGAGGATCCTATCGAACAGGAGCACTTCAAGCACTGGCTTATAGCCACAGCAAAAAGCCCGAAGAAAAAGCAACAGCAGTTTCAAGCTGATCAAGATTCGCTAGAGGATAGATGGACAGAGGTACTAGCAGCCGAGGAATACGGACTCGAGCGCCCAACCAAATGTTACCCAAAGCGCAGGTTGCTACCCCAACTTGAGGAGGAAGCATTAAAGCCTACACCACCAGCGTATGATGCGGCTGACCGGCCACCTCGTGGCCGAGACAAAGCGACATATCAGCCCGAAGTCCAAACCGCACCCCATCGCCAGTCAAACAAAAATACCAAGGCCCGGGGTAACACGCAGGACCTGCGAGAAGTATTGGAAAACAAATCAGGACACAAAAGGCCGATCTACGGATCACGGGGGTGCGCCCCAACACACGATGACAACCGTCACGCCGGATATACTAAAAGCAAATCCGGCCGGGCCGAACACAGCAGACAAGACTCATATGAACTGCATCATGATATAGCCCGGCACAGAGGCGCCGCACACCCCCTATGCTTCTGATGAAGTAATTGTTGGGGAACGTAGCAGAAATTCAAAAATTTTCCTACGTAACACCAAGATCTATCTATGGAGAGACCAGCAACGAGTAGAAAGGAGAGTGCATCTACATACCCTTGTAGATCGCTAAGTGGAAGCGTTCAAGTGAACGGGGTTGATGGAGTCGTACTCGTCGTGATTCAGATCACCGATGATCAAGTGCCGAACGGACGGTACCTCCGCGTTCAACACACGTACAGCCCGGTGACGTCTCCCACGCCTTGATCCAGCAAGGAGAGAGGGAGAGGTTGAGGAAGACTCCATCCAACAGCAGCACAACGGTGTGGTGGTGGTGGAGGAGCGTGGCAATCCCGCAGGGCTTCGCCAAGCACCATGGGAGAGGAGGAGGAGGGAGAGGGGCAGGGCTGCACCAACGAGAGATCAAATCGCGTGTTATGGGCAGCCCCTAGGCCTCATATATATAGGGGAAGGGGAGGGCTGCGCCCCCTTTAGGGTTTCCCACCCCAAGGGGCGGCGGCTAGCCTCCAGATGGCATCTAGTGCAGCGGCCAAGAGGGGGGGAGGAGTCCATCCTCCCCAAGGCACCTCGGAGGTGCCTTCCCCCTTGAGGACTCTTCCCTCTAGGGTTCCCTAGGCGCATGGGCCTCTTGGGGCTGGTGCCCTTGGCCCATGTAGGCCAAGGCGCACCCCCTACAGCCCATGTGGCCCCCCGGGGCAGGTGGCCCCACCCGGTGGGCCCCCGGGACCCTTCCGGTGGTCCCGGTACAATACCGATGACCCCGAAACTTGTCCCGATGGCCGAAACAGGACTTCCTATATATAAATCTTTACCTCCGGACCATTCCGAAACTCCTCGTGACGTCCGGGATCTCATCCGGGACTCCGAACAACATTCGGTAACCACATACAAGCTTCCTTTATAACCCTAGCGTCATCGAACCTTAAGTGTGTAGACCCTACGGGTTCGGGAGACATGCAGACATGACCGAGACGTTCTCCGGTCAATAACCAACAGCGGGATCTGGATACCCATGTTGGCTCCCACATGTTCCACGATGATCTCATCGGATGAACCACGATGTCAAGGACTTAATCAATCCCGTATTCAATTCCCTTTGTCTATCGGTATGTTACTTGCCCGAGATTCGATCGTCGGTATCCAATACCTTGTTCAATCTCGTTACCGGCAAGTCACTTTACTCGTTTCGTAATACATCATCCCGTGATCAACTCCTTGGTCACATTGCGCATATGATGATGTCCTACCGAGTGGGCCCAGAGATACCTCTCCGTTTACACGGAGTGACAAATCCCAGTCTCGATCCGCATAAAACAATAGATACTTTCGGAGATACCTGTAGTGCACCTTTATAGTCACCCAGTTACGTTGTGACGTTTGATACACCCAAAGCACTCCTACGGTATCCAGGAGTTACACGCTCTCATGGTCAAAGGAAGAGATACTTGACATTGGCAAAGCTCTAGCAAACGAACTACACGATCTTTGTGCTATGCTTAGGATTGGGTCTTGTCCATCACATGATTCTCCTAATGATGTGATCCCATTATCAACGACATCCAATGTCCATAGCCAGGAAACCATGACTATCTGTTGATCACAACGAGCTAGTCAACTAGAGGCTCACTAGGGACATATTGTGGTCTATGTATTCACACGTGTATTACGATTTCCGGATAATACAGTTATAGCATGAATAAAAGACTATTATCATGAACAAAGAAATATAATAATAATCAATTTATTATTGCCTCTAGGGCATATTTCCAACAGTCTCCCACTTGCACTAGAGTCAATAATCTAGTTCACATCGCCATGTGATTAACACTCACAGGTCACATCGCCATGTGACTAATACCCAAGAGTTTACTAGAGTCAGTAGTCTAGTTCACATCACTATGTGATTAACACTCAATGAGTTTTATGTTTGATCATGTTGCTTGTGAGAGAGGTTTTAGTCAACGGGTTTGAACCTTTCAGATCCGTGTGTGCTTTACAAATCTCTATGTCATCTCCTAGATGCAGCTACCACGCTCTATTTGGAGCTATTCCAAACAACTGTTCTACTTGGAGCTATTCTAAATTATTGCTCCATTATATGTATCCGGTCTCTCTACTCAGAGCTATCCGGATAGGTGTCAAGCTTGCATCGTCGTAACCTTTACGACGAACTCTTTTACCACCTCCATAATCGAGAAAATTTCTTAGTCCACTAGTTACTAAGGATAACTTTGACCGCTGTCCTGTGAGCCATTCTTGGATCACTCTTGTACCCCTTGACTGACTCATGGCAAGGCACACTTCAGGTGCGGTACACAGCATAGCATACTGAAGAGCCTACGTCTTAAGCATAGGGGACGACCTTCGTCCTTTCTCTATATTCTGCCTTGGTCGAGCTTTAAGTCTTAACTTCGTACCTTACAACTCAGGCAAGAACTCCTTCTTTGACTGGTCCATCTTGAACACCTTCAAGATCATGTCAAGGTATGTGCTCATTTGAAAGTACCATTAAGCGTTTTGATCTATCCTTATAGATCTTGATGCTCAATGCTCAAGCAGCTTAATCCAGGCTTTCCAGAAATTCTACGTCATTTCTGATCAACAATATGTCAACAACATATACTCATCAGAAATTCTATAGTGCTCCCACTCACTTCTTTGGAAATACAAGTTTCTCATAAACTTTGTACAAACCCAAAAAAAATTTGATCATCATCAAAGCATACATTCCAACTCCGAGATGCTCACTCCAGTCCTTAGAAGGATCGCTGGAGCTTTGCATACTTATTAGCATCTTTCGGGATTGACAAAACCTTCCGGTTGTATCACATACAACCTTTCCTCATTAAAATCGTCGAGGAAACAATGTTTTGACATCCTATCTGCAAGATTTCATAAATAATGCAGTAATCGCTAATATAATTCCAACAGACTCTTAGCATCGCTACGAGTGAGAAAATCTCATCGTAGTCAACTCCTTGAACTTGTCGGAAAACATCTTAACGACAAGTCGAGCTTTCTTAATGGTGACATTTACCATCATTGTCCGTCTTCCTTTTGAAATCCATCTGTACTCATTAGCCTTACGACCATCGAGCCGTTCTGCCAAAGTCTACACTTTGTTTTCATACATGGATCCTCTCTCGGATTTCATGGCTTCTAACCATTTGTCGGAATTTGGGCCCACCATTGCTTCTCCATAGCTCGTAGGTTCATTGTTGTCTAGCAACATGACCTTCAAGACAGGATTACGTACCACTTTGAAGTAGTACGCATCCTTGTCATCCTACGAGGTTTGGGAGTGACTTGATCCGAAGTTTCCTGATCAATATCATAAGCTTCCACTTCAATTGGTGTAGGTGCCACAGGAACAACTTCCTGTGCCCTGCCACACACTAGTTGAAGAGACGGTTCAATAACCTCATCAAGTCTCCACCATCCTCCCACTCAACTCTTTCGAGAGAAATCTTTCCTCGAGAAAGGACCCGATTCAAGAAACAATCCATATTGCTTTCGGATCTGAATTAGGAGGTATACCCAACTGTTTTGAGTTTCCTATGAAGATGCATTTTATCCGCTTTGGGTTCGAGCTTATCAACCTGAAACTTTTTCATATAAGCGTCGCAGCCCCAAACTTTTAAGAAACGACAACTTAGGTTTCTCTAAACCATAATTCATACGGTGCCATCTCATCGGAATTACGTGGTGCCCTATTTAAAGTGAATGTGGTTGTCTCTAATGCCTAACCCATGAACGATAGTGGTAATTCGATAAGAGACATCATGGTACGCACCATATCCAATAGGGTGCAACTATGATGTTCGGACACACCATCACATTATGGTGTTTCAGGCGGTATTAATTGCGAAACAATTTCCACAATGTCTAAATTGTGTGCCAAAACTCGTAACTCAGATATTCATCTCTATGATCATATCATAGACATTTTATCCTCTTGTCACAATGATCTTCTCTGAAATTACTTGAACCATTCAATAATTCAGACTTGTGTTTCACCAAGTAAATATTCTCAACATCTACTCGAATCATCTGTGAAGTAAGAACATAACGATATTCACTGCATGCCTCAGCACTTATTGGACTGCACACATCAAAATGTGTTACTTCCAACAAGTTGCTATCTTGTTCCATCTTATTGAAACCGAGGCTTTTCAGTCATCTTGCCTATGTGGTATGATTTGCATGTCTCAAGTGATTCAAAATCAAGTGAGTCCGAACGGTCCATTTGCATGGAGTTTCTTCATGCGTATACACCAATAGACATGGTTCGCATGTCTCAAACTTTTCTAAAACGAGTGAGTCCAAAGATCCATCAACATGGAGCTTCTTCATGCGTTTTATACCATTATGACTTACATGGCAGTGCCACAAGTAAGTGATACTATCATTACTATCTTATATCTTTTGGCATGAACATGTGTATCACTACGATCGAGATTCAATAAACCATTCATTTAGGTGCAAGAGCACTTATTCAGGTTTAACACTAGTCTTGATGGTAGAGGGAGCGTGCGATGTTAGATCACATCAAACTTGGAAACACTTCCAACACATATCGTCAGCTCACCTTTAGCCAGTCTCCGTTTTATTCCGTAGCTTTTATTTCGAGTTACTAACACTTAGCAACCGAACCGGTATCTAATACCCTGGTGCTACTAGGAGTACTAGTAAAGTACACACTAACATAATGTATATCCAATATACTTCTATCGACCTTGCCAGCCTTCTCATCTACCAAGTATCTAGGGTAATCCTGCTCCAGTGTTTGTTCCCCTTATTACAGAAGCACTTAGTCTCGGGTTTGGGTTCAACCTCGGGTTTCTTCATTGGTGCAGCAGCTGATTTGCCGTTTCATGAAGTATCCCTTCTTTCCCTTGCCCTTCTTGAAACTAGTGGTTTCATCAACCATCAACAATTGATGCTCCTTCTTGATTTCTACTTTCGCGGTGTCAAACAACGCGAATATTTCAAGGATCATCATATCTATCCCTGATATGTTATAGTTCATCACGAAGCTCTAGCAGCTTGGTGGTAATGACTTTTGAGAAACTATCACTATTTCATCTGGAAGATCAACTCCCACTCGATTCAAGTGATTGTTGCACTCAGACAATCTGAGCACAAGCTCAACAATTGAGCTTTTCTCCCTTAGTTTGCAGGCTAAGAAAATCGTCGGAGGTCTCATACCTCTTGACGTGGGCACGAGCCTGAAATCCTAATTTCAGCCCTCGAAACATCTCATATGTTCCGCGACGTTTCGAAAACGTCTTTGGTGCCTCTACTTAAACCATTTAACTGAACTATCACGTAGTTATCAAAATGTGTATGTCCGATGTTCGCAACATCTACAAACAACGTTTGGGGTTCAGCACACTAAGCAGTGCATTAAGGACATAAGCGTTCTAGTGTCCGCATAATCGCTACTGTCAACTTTCAACTATATTTTCTCTAGGAACATAACTAAAACAGTAGAACTATAGCGTGAACTACGACATAATTTGCAAAAGGTCTTTTGACTATGTTCAGGATAATTAAGTTCATCTTATGAACTCCCACTCAGATAGACATCCCTCTAGTCATCTAAGTGATTACATGATCCGAGTCAAACTAGGCCGTGTCCGATCATCACGTGAGACGGACTAGTCATCATCGGTGAACATCTTCATGTTGATCGTATCTACTATACGACTCATGCTCGACCTTTCGGTCTCCGTGTTCTGAGGCCATGTCTGCACATGCTAGGCTCGTCAAGTTAACCCTAAGTGTTTTCGCTGTGTAAAACTGTCTTACACCCGTTGTATGTGAACGTAAGAATCCATCACACCCGATCATCACGTGGTGCTTAGAAGCGACGAACTGTAGCAACGGTGCACAGTTAGGGGAGAACACTTCTTGAAATTGTTGTAAGGGATCATCTTATTTACTACCGTCGTTCTAAGCAAACAAGATGCATAAACATGATAAACATCACATGCAATCAAATAGAGTAGTGACATGATATGGCCAATATCATATAGCTCCTTTGATCTTCATCTTCGGGGCTCCATGATCATCTTGTCACCGGCATGACACCATGATCTCCATCATCATGATCTCCATCATCGTGTCTTCATGAAGTTGTCACGCCAACGACTACTTCTACTTCTATGACTAACGCGTTTAGCAATAAAGTAAAGTAGTTTACATGGCGTTCTTCAATGACACGCAGGTCATACAATAAATAAGGACAACTCCTATGGCTCCTGCCGGTTGTCATACTCATCGACATGCAAGTCGTGAATCCTATTACAAGAACATGATCAATCTCATACATCACATATCATTCATCACATTCTTCTTGGCCATATCACATCACAAAGCATACCCTGCAAAAACAAGTTAGACGTCCTCTAATTGTTGTTTGCATGTTTTACGTGGCTGCTATGGGTTTCTAGCAAGAACGTTTCTTACCTACGCAAGACCACAACGTGATATGCCAATTGCTATTTACCCTTCATAAGGACCCTTTTCATCGAATCCGTTCCGACTAAAGTGGGAGAGACTGGCACCCGCTAGCCACCTTATGCACCAAGTGCATGTCAATCGGTGGAACCTGTCTCACGTAAGAGTACGTGTAAGGTCGGTCCGGGCCGCTTCATCCCACAATACCGTCGAAACAAGATTGGACTAGTAACGGTAAGCATATTGAACAACATCAACGCCCACAACTACTTTGTGTTCTACTCGTGCAAAGAATCTACGCAATAGACCTAGCTCTGATACCACTGTTGGGGAACGTAGCAGAAATTCAAAAATTTTCCTACGTAACACCAAGATCTATCTATGGAGAGACCAGCAACGAGTAGAAAGGAGAGTGCATCTACATACCCTTGTAGATCGCTAAGCGGAAGCGTTCAAGTGAACGGGGTTGATGGGGTCATACTCATCGTGATTCAGATCACCGATGATCAAGTGCCGAACGGACGGTACCTCCGCGTTCAACACACGTACAGCCCGGTGACGTCTCCCACGCCTTGATCCAGCAAGGAGAGAGGGAGAGGTTGAGGAAGACTCCATCCAACAGCAGCACAACGGCGTGGTGGTGGTGGAGGAGCGTGGCAATCCCGCAGGGCTTCGCCAAGCACCATGGGAGAGGAGGAGGAGGGAGAGGGGCAGGGCTGCACCAACGAGAGATCAAATCGCGTGTTATGGGCAGCCCCTAGGCCTCATATATATAGGGGAAGGGGAGGGCTGCGCCCCCTTTAGGGTTTCCCACCCCAAGGGGCGGCGGCTAGCCTCCAGATGGCATCTGGTGCGGCGGCCAAGAGGGGGGAGGAGTCCATCCTCCCCAAGGCACCTCGGAGGTGCCTTCCCCCTTGAGGACTCTTCCCTCTAGGGTTCCCTAGGCGCATGGGCCTCTTGGGGCTGGTGCCCTTGGCCCATGTAGGCCAAGGCGCACCCCCTACAGCCCATGTGGCCCCCCGGGGCAGGTGGCCCCACCCGGTGGGCCCCCGGGACCCTTCCGGTGGTCCCGGTACAATACCGATGACCCCGAAACTTGTCCCGATGGCCGAAACAGGACTTCCTATATATAAATCTTTACCTCCGGACCATTCCGGAACTCCTCGTGACGTCCGGGATCTCATCCGGGACTCCGAACAACATTCGGTAACCACATACAAGCTTCCTTTATAACCCTAGCGTCATCGAACCTTAAGTGTGTAGACCCTACGGGTTCGGGAGACATGCAGACATGACCGAGACGTTCTCCAGTCAATAACCAACAGCGAGATCTGGATACCCATGTTGGCTCCCACATGTTCCACGATGATCTCATCGGATGAACCACGATGTCAAGGACTCAATCGATCCCGTATTCAATTCCCTTTGTCTATCGGTATGTTACTTGCCCGAGATTCGATCATCGATATACCGATACCTTGTTCAATCTCGTTACCGGCAAGTCACTTTACTCGTTCCGTAACACATCATCCCGTGATCAACTCCTTGGTCACATTGCGCATATGATGATGTCCTACCGAGTGGGCCCAGAGATACCTCTCCGTTTACACGGAGTGACAAATCCCAGTCTTGATCCGTATAAAACAATAGATACTTTCGGAGATACCTGTAGTGCACCTTTATAGTCACCCAGTTACGTTGTGACGTTTGATACACCCAAAGCACTCCTACGGTATCCAGGAGTTACACGATCTCATGGTCAAAGGAAGAGATACTTGACATTGGCAAAGCTCTAGCAAACGAACTATACGATCTTTGTGCTATGCTTAGGATTGGGTCTTGTCCATCACATCATTCTCCTAATGATGTGATCCCGTTATCAACGACATCCAATGTCCATAGCCAGGAAACCATGACTATCTGTTGATCACAATGAGCTAGTCAACTAGAGGCTCACTAGGGACATATTGTGGTCTATGTATTCACACGTGTATTACGATTTCCGGATAATACAGTTATAGCATGAATAAAAGACAATTATCATGAACAAGGAAATATAATAATAACACTTTTATTATTGCCTCTAGGGCATATTTCCAACAGTAATGAATCATGAATTCCCAGAATGGTTTAAACCCGTAAACATGGAATCATATGACGGCACCACAGACCCCGTGGTATGGATAGAGGATTTCTTCCTCCACATTCACATGGCCGCGGGGATGATCTACACGCCATCAAGTATCTCCCGCTAAATCTCAAAGGGCCGGCTCGGCATTGGCTGAATAGCTTACCGGCAAACTCCATTGGAAGCTGGGAGAACCTCACAGACGCATTCCTGGACAACTTCCAGGGCACTTATGTGCGGCCACCAGATGCTGACGATTTAAGTCACATAACACAACAGCCCGGAGAGTCAGCCATGAAATTCTGGACTCGGTTCCTAATTAAAAAGAACCAAATTGTCGACTGTCCGGATGCCGAAGCCCTAGCGGCCTTTAAACATAACATCTGTGACGAGTGGCTCGCCCGACATCTTGGCCAAGAGAAGCCAAAATCCATGGCAGCCCTCACGACACTCATGACCCACTTTTGCGCGGGAGAAGATAGCTGGTTGGCCCGTAGCAACAACACGGCAAGCAACCCTGGCACATCACAAGCCAGAGATAGCAACGGCAAACCCCGACGCAACAAACACAAGCACTGCAAAAATGGTGGAAACGCCAAAGATACGGCAGTCAATGCCGGATTTAAGGGCTCTACGTCCAGTCAGCGGGAGGGGCCACTCACAAATGACAATTCAGGTCCGTCCAGTCTGGACCGCATACTCGACCGCCCATGCCAAATTCATGGCACCCCAGGAACACTAGCCAATCATACCAACAGAGAATGTTGGGTCTTCAAACAAGTCGTCAAGTCAGGTGCCAAAAACAAAGATATGGGGTCTCAAAGCGACGATGGTGACGAGGAGCCGAGATCACCGAGTACAGGAGGGCAAAAGAAATTTTCCCCGCAAATCCAAACGGTGAACGTGGTAAACGACACCTACACTCCCAACCCGGACCGGACACACACCCTTAGGGATGTCGACTTAATGGAACCAGTCGTCCCACAATTTAAACTAGGGCCGATCACCTTCAACTGCACGGATCATCCGGTTAACACTAATCAGGGTAATCCAGCCGCACTAGTCCTCGACCCAATAATTGATGGGTTCCACCTCACGCAAGTCCTTATGGACGGAGGTAGCAGTCTAAACCTACTTTACCAGGACACAGTGCGCAAGATGGGCATCGATCATTCGGTGATCAAGCCCACTAAAACCACCTTCAACGGTATTATACAAGGTGTGAAGGCCTGCTATACAGGCTCCATCGCCCTTGAGGTAGTCTTTGGATCACCAGACAATTACCGTGCCGAAGAGTTAATCTTCGACATCGTCCCCTTTCGCAGTGATTATCAGGCACTGCTCGGACGAACCACGTTCACTCGATTCAATGCAGTACCACATTATGCCTATCGTAAGCTCAAGATGCCCGGTCCGCGCGGCGTCATCACGGTTAATGGCAAGGCTGAATTTTCCCTCGGCACCAAGGAGTATACCGCTACTTTAACAGCGGAAGCTACAAGTAGCACCTTCCAACCAAACCTCGAGTCAACAGCCCGACTCCCAGACACCGCTAAAGGACTTCGAAATACTTTGCGGTAGGATAGCCCGGCTCGTCCAGAGCTCAACTAAACACTCCGGCGAAAGCCAGGACAGGCCACATACCGCGGCTCAACCGCTCTGCGGCACACAAGCATTTCTTACACTTTGTTTGCAGGTTTAACTTTGCGGAGACTAGGACTGGCCATATGGAAGCAGCTCGAACGCGCAAGGGAATCCTTAGATATTCCCCGCGATGACCACCCGTCTATACTCCGGATCCGCACACAGCTTCTTCCCCCTGGTCTCAACAGGTTCCACAGTCATATTCCTTTTTTACCACATTACCTGTACTCACACGCATCGATGTACTATTCAAATACAACATGTGGATTTATCTAACATTTATCTACTGTTATTTCTTATTGAAATTCTTTTATCAAGTGGCATCCGTACACCGCGATATGCTTTAAACATGCGAGGGGCTTCGCTTTACCCATAATACGGCAATAAAGTCCGAACACCTTCATGGAAGTTCGGCACCCCGAACTTATAACATTATATGCATCAGCTCCGAATCATGTCTTGGGTCAAAAGTTGGGTTTGCCCGGCTCCCATGTTTTGCTGCCTTATGTTCCGCTATATCGGCTAAGGCAGCACAGGGAGAACTACTGCGATTGTGTCCCGGTTCTTCCGGATGAGCACCTCAGTAGAGAAAGCCGAAAACTGACTGTCATGATACGGCGAGAGCTGGTCAGCTGTTCGAGAGGTTGTAAAATCTTTAAGGATTTCTCCCGCATAATGCCATAACCAATGCAGCATGCGATGGATTGGCTTTTCTTCCTATCAGGTGCTTATATAGCCCCTTGTACGGTCTTCCGAACACCAGGGGTTGCGCCTACCTTCCTTTTATAAAGCTCCTATGGCTAAGTGAGAGTGATAAAGCCCTATAGTCCGATTGCCTGGTTCGTTGTGCTGAACACCTCCTTCGAAGGACCCAAAAATGGGATAAAGAGTGATCAGGTTTATCCTGAACACCCCCGTACTTCCTACGTGGGGGCAGAAGCCGATGACTGGCCAACTCTCAGGTTTAATATATAAAACGGCCGCGCAGGAGGATAAACTTTTATATAACAGGCAATAAATAATAGAAATGACCTTGTTCAACATTACAAAGGACAACATGA
Organism: Triticum dicoccoides; assembly: GCF_002162155.2. Lineage (NCBI taxonomy): Eukaryota > Viridiplantae > Streptophyta > Magnoliopsida > Poales > Poaceae > Triticum > Triticum dicoccoides. Next base: position 410,623,416 of record NC_041386.1, read on the forward strand.
TTGTATTCATGGAAATATAATATCCTTGGTACATTGCTCCGCCGCTAGGCAGGATCCTTTTAGGACACTTTCATAATATAATTCGGGCTTGCGGTGCTCCTTCCCCTCCGGCGGTCCCACCGTCATCAGCTTTTCAGCATCCATCTTCCCCAGTGCACCTTTGCACGGGCGAAGGCCATTCGTGCACCCTCTATACAGACCGACCGCTTGATGACTTCAAGTCGAGGGCAGGCACTCACAAGCTGCTTCACGAGCCCGAAGTAGCTGCTCAGAATTAGCTCGGCAGGCCATAGCCGGATAATCAAATCCTTCATGGCTAGTTCGGCCGCCCTATGCAGTTCGATCAGCTGTTTTAGTTGGTCGGCAAAAGGCACTGGATAATTCGGTGCCAGATACTGCGACCAGAAGAGCTTATGCGCAGTGTTCCCTTCTTCGGCCCGGTAGAATTGGGCGGCATTCGAGATGCTGCGGGGCAGTTCCGCAAATACCCCTGGAGAAATCCGAACTCAAAATTAGATACATGATTTTCTCCTCAAATACTTGCTTTACATGGAAAAAAGCCTTACCCGTCGCGATTGTCCTCACCTCTTGGATCTCCTGCAGGGCGCCTTGGGTCTCCCCCTGGGCAGTGCGCGCGGCCTAATGAGCCCTGGCGAGTTCGGATTCTTTCTCCGTTAAACTCTGCTCCAAGGTCTCGCATTTCTTCACGGACTCTTGAAGCTCCTGCTCAGCTTCAATAACCCTGGCCTCGTGCTTCTCACGAAGAGCCTGCTCTGTGGCCGCCTTTTCCTCGGCCTCGGCAACAGCCCTCCTATGAGCCTCGACTTCGGTCATCACCCCTGGCGCAAATAATGAAACATATGTTATCATACTAAGAATTTGTTCACATTGAACGCGAACAAGGCTCGCGCATACCTTGTTTATCCTCCAACTGCCTTTTCAACTGGCCAAGTTCTTCTTCGGCCCGCTCCAGACTTTGATTCAGTCCGGAGACCTCCGCAGCATGAGAGGCAGCAGCGCTGCAGACGCCTGCTTATGAAAGAAGAGAGATATATGTCATCAAGTGAAGTCTTCCTGAGAAAATAAAATTGATCCTCTATCCGGTCCTTTCTTGACCGAACAGTGTATCAGGGGCTACTATCCATACTATGACACTCTTCGAAACCTCATAAAACATACCTCAAAGCCTCTTATAAGGCTGATACAGGCTTCATTCAGTTCACTCTCAGCAGACTGAATCTCCTTAAGCACCGCACCCATCAGGGCACGGGGTTCATTGACGATGGAGGCGCTCTTCAGCGCCGCCGACAAAACATGCGGCACCTCTGGCTGGACAGAGATTGCCAGTGGAACATGCACGCCCCTCCAGCCGAGGGAGGCCGCCTGCTTGATTCGGGAGCCGTATTGGTCTCCGGAATTGTGCCTCAGCAAAGGAAGAAGCGCCCATTCCTTTTTGGCAAGGTTCTCACAGCAGAGCAGAGGAATCACCAATCTAGGGGAAGGAGGAGGAGGAGGAGATGGAGGAGAGGGGGAAGGTGGTGTGCATGGCGAAGCTGGCCGAGCAGGCGGAGAGATACGATGGTATGGCGGAGAGATCCCTTGCTTGGTTTGTTTGTGCTTGCTCCCTGGCCCTCCTTGTGTGCACTGTGTTTGTTCTTGGTGCTTTGCATTTTGGGTCGATCACTGACAAATTCTTGGGGGAATGGAGGGCGGAAGTCGGGGGTTCTTGGTTCCTATGCCCACTGGAACCTTTGCCCTGCGATTTCCTGTTCGATCTGCTTAGTTTCTCGAGCAGTAGCCTGCAGACCATGTCGGCCATTTTTTTTTCATTTCTGCTGTCCATGTGCAAAATGATCAGTTGATCGTAAATGTTGTGTGGTGATTATTATTCCGTGCTGATTTTGTTTTTGGTGATTTTAGGGCTGTCTTGCTGCCCCAGTTTGATAGTAATCTTTTTTCATGATTATTTTGGGCCCAATCTTGGCAAATTTGAGTGCTTGGTGGTTGTGGGGTCTGATTCTATACTTTGAGGGGCCCTGACCATGAGTTGCTTCCTGCTGTTTCATGATGTTCCACTGAGAAAAAGGAGGATCTTCGGATCATCGAAGATGCATTCTGTTCTCTATATGGTACTGCTAATAGCCTAACTACACATGATCTATTGAACTTCCCTAGTGTGGAAGAAGTGGAACTGTGTATTCCATGTTTGTAATAGCGTAATGCTTAAACCTTTTAAGTAATAAAGCGTCCCTTTTCGAAAAAAATGTTTGTAATAGTGTAAAAGGTTGTGTTTTTTCTTTTATGGTTGGACTGGATTGATCTTGATGCTGAAGTATATTGAATTTTTTTTGGCAATTTGGTCACCATTAAATGCAAAGTAGTACTATGTCACTATCACATTGTGTTGTGCAAGGACCTCTTTACTTTCCCCTTCCAGTTCATTTTGTTGACAACTTGACATAGCATCTAAAACTGGGTCTTGGCATGAGATATAGGAAACCTCCCTAATTGATTGACCTAATTTATGTGATGAAATCATGAGCATTGTTCTAGCATTAGGGCATGTACAGTGGTTGATAAGACAGTGTTATCTTAAGCCTTGCATGTAGTTTAGATATGACAATAAAAGGATGTCTACAATGGGTTATCTCTTAGCCATATCTTTAATAACTAGCAGTTCCTAAAAATATGATGAGTCATATTGTGCTAAGAGATCACCTCTTAAATAAAAGAAGACAAGCCTTTTCTTATGACTTCTCTCTCCTCCACCTCAGCTTTTATCCTAGCTGGCATTCCTAAGATAGCACCATTCTACATGCCCTTATTGGCTTCCACATTCCCTGATTTATCGCAGTTGGTGGTAGACAACATCATCTTCCCCCTTTGCTTGCAACTCTTGTTAACATGTGACTCCTTGCTCTCAGAAACTAGTTTTTTTTATTTCGGTAAGGGGATAGCCCCGGCCGTTGCATCGGTTGATGCTCCCAGAAACTAGTTAGTGGGTGCTATGCATTCTTCTGGTTTGGATATGTCTCGTTTTGGGAGAACTTTCTTGTCCACCTTTTCTATACACAAATTTTGAAGTAATTCATACAACCAGTTGGGATGGAAAAGAATTGCTTTTGAATTCTGTTTGTTCCTCCAAAATCTAACAGATAACTTTCACAACTCTTGAGTTTCCATGAAGTTAGTATTAACTCTTAATTCATGGTTGTTCCTGCAGATATGGTGAATTTTATGAAGAAGCTTGCTAGGATGGATGTGGATATGAGCGCTAAAGAGAGGCATTTATTTTCAGTTGGTTTTAAGAATACAATTGGTGCAAGGAGGGCATCATGGAGAATCCTTTCTTCACTTGAGCAAAAGGTGGCAGTGGGTGAGCAGGCTGGCCAGATGATAAGTGTTTACAGAACGAAAGTTGAGGATGAACTAAGGATGGTTTGCAATGAAATATTGTCAATCATCGCTATTCATTGCCTTCCCTTGGCTAATGCGGGTGAAAACATTGTGTTCTTTCATAAAATGTATGTGCAGGTTCATAAATTCAGCTCTTCTTTTGACCAATCGTCTATTGCTGCTCTATGTTGGTCTATTTTCCGGTCATTACATTCAGAGTTCACATGATACTTATATATCCATGTTTTCCTTATCCGGTTTGTACATGCCTAACTTTAAAATTCCAATTATTGACAGGAAAGGTGACTACTACCGTTACCTGGCTGAATTTAGCATTGGGGCTAAAAAGAAGTCTGCGGCTGATCAATCACTCATGGCCTATCAGGTGTGAAACCTTTCAACACGTGCACATCTTCTAACTTACTTCTTGTTCTAAGGCTCGCATTCCACCTCTGACAATCTTCTAGCGAATGTTGCTGCAGCATGCCATGGTTGTCGCCTCCATTGAGCTTTCACCTGCTCATCCAATCAGGCTTGGCCTTGCGCTCAATTTCTCAGTGTTCTTTTATGAGATAATGAACTTTCATCAGAGGTCATTCACCCTTAAATGACTCCTTTCGCCCTTTGTTCTGATGTTTTGTAGTTTAAAATAGATACCCTAATTCTTCATGCTTCTCTTTTTAAAATAAATATATAAAATGGGCAGACCTACCAGGAGGCTACTAAGTTCAGATGAACCCATCACATCTTGTAGCCACTTCATTTAGTAGGTTATATGTTTGCTGTAATCTTTTCCAAATATAGAGAATCCCGATTCCTCAGAATCTTTATTTTTTGAAAATGGAACCTTTATTACCCCTGGTCTCTGCATCTGAAGATCCATATAGCCAACCTTATTAACTATATGGATACTTATAATTTACATAGTTAAATCCCATAAATGCAATGTTAATTAGTTAAATCCCATAAATGCAATGTTAAATAGTTAAATTCATTGACAGTTTGACCCCATTATCGAAAGTTTTCTGGGTCTCCCCTTGGTTTAGAAGATACGGAGATGAATGTTCATTATTCGTGATTCTGCATGTTGGTACCATGGCAGCTTGCTTGTCATCCCAGCATGCTAGTTTGCACAGGTTGTTAGGAGCTAGGGTTCTGCCCGGTCTTGGCCGGAGGCTGTAGGGGAAGGAGGAAGAGGGGTGAGGGCTCGAGCGCGGCAGCCGGCGGCGAGGCACCGTCCTTTCGCGTGGGGCGGCGGCGGAGATAGGAGACGGCTAGGGTTTTAGGGTTCCGGCTCCTCTGGGAGGTGGGCAACAGAAATAGTCTTATTGCTTAATTCTCAAAATAGTCTTACAAGTCGTATATATAACCACGATATGAAATAAAACTAAGATAACTTGAGGGCTAAGTTTGCCCAGTGGGCCTCCTGCGGCCATAGACCTGGCCGGTCATAACATCTCTCCCTGCCTGCGCAAACAGCTCGTCCTCGAGCTGAAAGTCGGGATAGTGCTGTCGGAACTCCTCGCGCTGCTCCCAAGTAGAGTCCTCCTCTGGTAGTCCAGTCCACTGAATCAACATGTGCCAGGAGCCTCGCGCGTGGGTCCAAGGACTGCGTAGAGCGATGAAGTAGATGCAGCCAGACCCAATCACCCACCGCGAACTCCGCCTCGCGATGGTGGCCATCATAGTAATGTTTGGCCAACTGCTGGGCCTGTAGGAGCCGTTGCCGGACTTCCGCGAGCATCTCATCACGGCTCCTCAGAAGAGCCCCGGCTGCCTCGGTCCGTGCCAAGGCCGGATCAACCGGAAGGATCGGCGGGAGTGGCCGGCCATACACCACCTCAAAGGGCATAGCACGGAGGGCAGAGTGATAAGAGGTGTTGTAGCAGTACTCCGCCCACGAGAGCCAGTCCACCCATGCGCGAGGTCGATCACCTATAACACAACGCAAATAATGGCAATCACCTTGTTAACGATCTCAGACTGGCCGTCCGTCTGAGGGTGGAAGGCGGTGCTCAGGCGTAGCTTCACGCCCGCCAGCCGGAAAAGGTCGCGTCACACGTGTCCCGTGAACACGGGGTCCCGATCACTAACGATCGAAGAAGGGAACCCGTGGACATGGACAATGCCATCGAAGAAGGCCCGCGCGATAGACGCTGCTGAATAGGGATGGCCAAGTGCGATGAAGTGAGCATACTTGGAGAAGCGGTCAACCATCGTGAGAATGATGGACTTGCCACCCACCTTGGGAAGGCCCTCGATGAAGTCCATGGAGATGTCCGCCCAAACCTGAGATGGGACCTCCAAGGGCTGAAGCATGCCAGCCGGCCGTAGAGTCTCCGTTTTGTTGCGCTGGCACGTCACACAAGACCGTACCCAGTCACGGACCAGGGCACCATCACCGGGAATGTAGAAGTCTGCGCGGAGACGATGGAGTGTCTTCTGCACCCCCTCATGGCCCGCCGAGTGGGCGAGGCGCAGCACCTACTAGCGAAGATCGTTGTGCGCCAGAACAAAGACCCTGCGCCCATGGAGGAGCAGGCCATCGGCGAGGCGCCACGGCTCCTCCAGCTCTCCCGCCGCCAGCTGCTGCTGCAGGAGGAGGGAGTCGGTCGCGGCAGCGGTCGCCCGTCGGATGTAGGCGTAGAGGGCGAAGGAGGGCCCGGTGATGATGCAGAAGGCCGCCCCCTCTGCCGCACCATCGTCCACATCGGCGTCACGCCGAGACAGGGCGTCGGCGACGGTGTTAAGGCGACCCGACCGGTACTCGACGGTGAAGTCAAAGCCAAAGAGTTTACTGATCCATTGGTGTTGGGGTACCGTCGAGAGCCTCTGATCCAGCATGAACTTGAGGTTGTAATGGTCCGTGCGGATCTGGAAGGAACGACCCCAAAGATAGGGCCGCCAATGGCGTATTGCCTGCACCAACCCAATGAGCTCACGCTCATACGCTGCCAGCTTAAGATGGCGTGCGACAAAGGGGCGGCTAAAGAAAGCGAGGCGTCCATCGCCCTGATGAAGGACCGCACCAGAGGCGTCGTAGTCGACAGTGAATGGGAGGTCGAAATCCGGCATCTGCAGGACAGGTCCCGTCGTGAGGCCCCCCTTGAGGGCCTCGAATGCCGTAGTGGCCTCCTCATCCCAAGAGAAGGCGTCGCGACGGAGAAGACGCGTGAGCGGGGCCGCGATTACGCCAAATTCCCGGATGAACTTCCGGTAGTACCCTGCGAGGCTAAGGAACCTGCGAAGAGCCCGTGGAGACTGCGGAATCGGCCATGCAGCGATGGCCGCCACCTTGTAGGCGTCCATGGCCACTCCCTCGGCCGAGATGACGTGGCCGAGGTAAACGACAGAAGGTGTCCCGAACGAGCACTTCGAGCGCTTAAGATGAAGATGATGCGCCCGAAGCTCGTTGAAGACGATAGCCACATGCTGGAGGTGCTCTGCCCACGGGGCACTGTAGATAAGAATGTCATGAAAGAAAACGATCACAAATCGACGCAAGTAGGGTCGTAGGACATCATTCATCAAGGCCTGAAAGGTCGCCGGGGCGTTGGAGAGGCCAAAGGGCATCACCAAGAACTCAAAGTGGCCATGGTGAGTCCGAAACGCCGTCTTGGCGATGTCATCCGGGTGCATGCACACCTGATGATACCCGGACCGGAGATCCAGCTTGGTGAAGAAGCGCGCCCCGTGCAGCTCGTTGAGAAGCTCATCGACAACCGGAATAGGAAACTTGTCCTTCAATGTGAGAGCATTAAGGCCGCGGTAGTCGATGCAGAAACGCCACGTGCCATCCGACTTTCGAACAAGGAGGACCGGCGCTGTGAATGCTGACGTGGAGATGCGGATGATGCCGGCGGCAAGCATGAGTGCACACTGCCGCTCCAACTCGTCCTTCTGCAGCTGCGGTTACCGGTAAGGCCGTACGGCCACAGGGGCCGATCCCGGAAGGAGGTGAATACGGTGGTCGTAGATCCGGGCCGGTGGCAGGCCCTGTGGCTCCTCAAAGAGATCCCGGTGCTGCTGTAGGAGGTCGTCCAAGAGCGGATGCTCGGCCTCGGCGGCCGTCACGGCCAGCTGAAGAGGGGGTGCGGGTGCGCCCCCCCCCCCCCCAATGCCGTCCCACCGAATGCGACGACCTAAACGCCAGAAGGTCATCGTCAGCGCGTCGAAGTCCCAGAGAATGGGACCCAACGTGCGCAAGAAGTCGATGCCGAGGATGAAGTCGAAGCAACCCAAATCCATGTCGGCGCAGGTGATGGTGAAGTGCTCGTCGCTGATAATGATGGGCATGTCGCGAGCGAGCCCGTGGCAGCGTAGACGGTCGCCATTAGCGACAGTGACCCGCAACTGCTCCCCTCCGGCTGACTCTAGTGCAAGGCGCCGCATGGTGGCCTCCGGCAGGAAATTATGCGTGGAACCTGTGTCCAGGAGGGCCACCAGGCGCTCGCCATGGATCCTGATCGGTAAGAGCATCGTTCGTTCATCATGGATGCCGGCCAGCGCGTGAAGTGACACCATGAGGGCAGTAGCCGGGGCAGGTGCGGGTGCCGTTGCGGGCTCCGCAAGGGCTGGGGCGCCGAGGTCAACCTCCGGGGTGTCATCCTCGGTCTCGTCTGTCGTCTCCAAGTAGAAGAGGCGCGGGCAGACATGGCCCGACGCATAGGGCGCATCGCAGTTGAAGCACAGGCCCAAGCGTCGGCGTTCCAGCTGCTCCGCCTGAGTAAGGCGTCTGAACGGCCGCGTCGGTGCCGGGGTGGCTGCCGGGGCGGTGGTAGAGGACGCTGGTGCTATCGGAGGCGGCCGGGGGGGCTGGCGGCCCCCACGTGGCGCGGATGGCCGCGTCAAAGCCTGGGCACGCTGCTCGAACGCCCGAGCATAGTACATGGCCGTCTGAAGGTCTTGTGGCCCCTTCATCTCGACGTCCACGCGGATGTGGTCGGGAAGGCCACCGACGAAGAGCTCCGCCCGCTGTAAGGTCGTCACACCAAGCGCGTGGCATGCTAGTGCCTGGAAGCGGTCGGCGAAATCCTACACCGTGAAGGTGAAAGGCAGGCGGCCCAACTCGGCCAAGTGGCTCCCGCATACCGGTGGTCCGAACCGAAGAAGACATAGCTCGCGGAAGCGATCCCACGGTGGCATGCCGCCCTCGTCCTGCTCGAGGGCGTAGTACCATGTCTGGGCGGCCCCGCGGAGATGGTAGGAAGCCAGCCAAGTGCGCTCCGACGCGGGCGTGCACTGTCCACGGAAGAACTGGTCACACTGGTTGAGCCAGTTAAGCGGGTCGTCCGAACCGTCGTACGTGGTGAAGTCGATCTTTGCGAACCGGGGCGGCTGCTGGTGTGGCGCGCCCTGGCCCACTGCCTCGGCAGTACGGAGGGCTGATGACGGAGCTCGGTCCAAGGTGGAAGGGCCGGCGTAGTTCCCTGTGGCGCCCGACGCCTCAGGCTGCAACTGGAACCCTGACGGCAGCCGGGCCTCCGTGGAAGCCGACGGCGGCCCGTGGAGCCAGCCGGGAAGTGGCGACGGTGATGAAGGGAAACAAACCTCCTGGATCGGAAGGCCGCTCGGCGAGGACCGGCCCAGGCTAGGGTTGGGCGGGGGCGGTGGTGGAACCTGCACCGTTGCCGCCGGGAGGGACGGCGCGGGCGGCGGGGCCCAGGTCGGCCACTGCGGTCCTTGGGTGGTGGCGGGCGGCGCGGTTGGCGCCGCGAACGGCGTCGGCCACTGCGGCCAAGGCGGCGTCGAAGCTGCCGGTGGGGGAAGCGCCGGGTAGCCGCCGGTACTGAGGACCACGGCAGCGCCTGCTGGCCCGCGGGCACGACCGGATGAAGCGGTGGAGGCGGCCCGTACGGGCTCGCCAAGTAGAGGCGGATGCCCTGGATCGCGACGACCAGGTCGTTGAGCACGCCGGCCATGGCCTCCGGTGTGAACTACGGCGGCGCTGGATGGGGGTTTGCGGCTGGCCCTGGCCCGGCGTGGTGCCGTGTGCGGGGGAGATCGGCGCTGATAGGGAGGCCGTGGCGCCCGGCAACGCAGCGGCGACATTGGTGGCAGCGGCGGTGGGGGAGGCGTTGGGCAGCGGCGGCTGCGGTGGTGGCGGGTTTGGAGGCGGTGAAGGCATGGTCGAAACCCGGGTACCTGATACCAAGGTGTTAGGAGCTAGGGTTCTGCCCGGTCTTGGCCGGAGGCTATAGGGGAAGGAGGGAGAGGGGCGAGGGCTCGAGCGCGGCGGCCGGCGGCGAGGCGCCGTCCTTGCGCGTGGGGTGGCGGCGGAGACACGAGGCAGCTAGGGTTTTAGGGTTCCGGCTCCTCTGGGAGCCGGGCAATAGAAATAGTCTTATTGCTTAATTCTCAAAATAGTCTTACAAGTCGTATATATAACCATGATATGAAATAAAAGTAAGATAACTTGAGGGCTAAGTTTGCCTAGTGGGCCTCCTGCGGCCATAGACCTGGCCGGTCATAACACAGGTCTTCGAAAAAAATGGAAGTGGCAACCTTACTCTGGGTGTTTTTCATGTTCGTTTCTCTTTCCAGAGCTTGCCAAGTTGCAAAACAAGCATTTGATGAGGCTACTACTGAGATTAATTCTGCTGGTATGGACGGCAACAACGATAGCACACTAATGATGCAGCTTCTGAACGACAACCTAGCATTATGGAAGTCAGAACTAACTGAAGGTAAAGCCATCAAATCTTTTTCGCAGGAATCTACTACTTTACCCCTTGCTTTTTTTGAGGAATCAC